>NC_053489.1:134908801-135208801 GCF_905171775.1 Rana temporaria
GCATCACTATAGATAATTAGGATGCAGAAGGCTTGCTACAGGTGACCATATGAGGCCATTTTCCCAATTCTGGAATATGACCATGTACTGTACTTTACAGTCTTATAACCAAGCCTGTGACTTGGGCTACTTGCACACTAGGCGTTTAGTACATGTGCATCCAATCTCGGATTTATAGTGCACCCATTAGGCACAGGTACAGTGTCTAGTTCCAATGCCAGCAACTTGTCAAATAGAAAACTGGAAGGGGGGTGAACACTGTACCAAATGGTACTTGCATTTGAGGGATGTTTGCCCCTAAAAACGCAGATATTTCTGATGTATATATCCTGGAAAGCATAGGGCCCTTTAGGTACCACTCGGCACAACGCTCAGCACCATCCAACTGCAGCATATTTCAGCCTGCCATAGGCAGACTGCAGGCAACAGGGCTTGACGTTGCACCTGCATCCCACTGGCAATCTAAAACACTGTCTGGAAGTACATGGGCTAAACCCCCTGTTTGCATGTAGCCTTAATAGGAGGTGAAATCAAATTCAGGATAACAGAGCTGGTGCCTGCTCGGTTTTGCACTAAATTATTATGCGTAAAAAGTACATATTTACATCATGCTGGATATTGGGTTTGGTCTTCTCTGGTCAATAATCACACCACATATCGCCACAAGGTCCCTATGCCCTAATTTTTCACTTTTAGTGCTGGAGAGCTGAAATATGTCCTCAAATCTCAGGCCTTATGAAATAGCAACTGACATATAGAATGTCATTAGCTGGAATCACTGATGTTATATTAACTTAACACATTTCTGAATCTCGTTCAAAAAAAGGTGTTTCAATTATGGAAAAGTATTGAAAGGTGTGCAAGTGGTGGCTATCCCATTGCTTTTCTAATTTTCTGAGGAACTCTATGCATGGCTGTGTTAATTCATGCGCACAAAAATGAAATGGTTCGCAGCAGGAAGTAAAAGGAGGCAGTGGATAAAAACAGAAAAATTGATAGGTGAGAATTTACTTCACACGTATCTCTAAGGGGGTTCACATTTTCTACAAGCAGTCCCATGAGGAGTCAGGATTTTCAATAAACCTATTCTAACAAAAAAACATTTAAATAATACAAATAAAGCACTCTTTATCCATTCTAAATCCTCAATCCATTGCTTTCTCTCTTGAAATATAGTCTGTGTCTCTCTTTACTAATTTAATGGCGTAATCCTCCTTAAAGTGATTCAGGGTTGACCCAAAAATTAAGAATCCTCCTTAGGCCTCATTCAGAGTGTCAAACCTGCATTTACATTAGATTAATGGACATTTCTAAACACATACACATGTATGTAATGATTTTTCAATGGTGTAGTTCCCATTGTGCATTTACCTGCTTTTAGGTGAGGTCAGTTTAGCTGTGTTTAGAGAAAATACAATTATGTGTGTCCAGTATCCGATTAGACAATTTAACTGCTGCTGAATGCATGTAAAGGCAACAAAACACATCTAAAATAGCTAAGGCGCCATGCACACAGGCTTAAAGAAAGCTACTGGAGTTTTGTGTTTTGCCTGTAGAAGCAGCTCAATGTTATCCTATGTTCCATGCACTTTAGGATGTTTAGAGGCATATTTTAAGCTCTGTTTAGAAGCAGGAAAAAAAAATGTTCTGTGCTTTTTTTAAGCCCAGTGTACGTGGAGCCCTAAACTTTATAGAAAGAATATCTCAAATTAGTAAAGAATCTGGGAGGCATAAAAATTTGCTTATATGTTGTTATAACTTCTGCTGTTAGAAAAGCTAAACATAAACGTGTTAGTGTCTATGACTCCCTTTGGCTCCCCTCTTAGTACCAGGGCAAATTGAGAAAGAGATCTCACAAGATTTCAAAGACTGAGATCTCACAAAGATTATATTAGTATGTACCGTATATGCATGCACTAATTAGGAGTGCCAAAAAAAAACAATAGTACAGGTACCAAATCTTTACACATGCTTGAGATCCGACACCCACACCATTGGTGGGCCCCCTAAAAAGTACCATAACAGGAAGCCAGTTGCCAATTACATAACACATAGCAGAAACATAGCAAAAAAAAAAAAAAAAAACGATCTGCAGTACAAGTGCTACGACAGAACAGCAAACAGACACTATGAGAACAATCATATTTTAATTTATAGAATGTATAGAAGCTTTAAACACAGTAGGCAAAGCCTATTAGGGCCCCTAGGTTCTTGTCTTCTTTCTGTGACCTGTATGGAAGAGTTCCTTTTATTTCCCATTTCAGACACATCAGAGGAGAGCTCTGCAAAGGAATGCGATAGCCCCTCTTAAACAACTGTCACGGCAGCAGGCATACTCACTAAAATATCTACCCTTACCTCTGGTTCCAATGAGTAAAACAAAATGTGGCATTTCCAGTTGTAATGTTGATCCAAAAGCCAGTGGTCAAAGCCTGTAGCTGGCCAGTGTAGTTAGTACTATAGTATCCCCTTATCCCCTGTCCCCTTAAGGCAGGGGTGTCCAAACTTTTTTCAAAGAGGGCCAGATTTGATTAAGTGAACATGCGTGAAGGGCCGACTATTTTGCCTGACATTCTTGGAACCATTAAAATTCTGCCTAAGTGTGTTTGTCTGAGCACTAATACATGGCCCAACAAGAATTCTCTTGCCTTTGTGGCTGTGTGTGGTGAAGAGATGAGCTCGGGCGTGTTATTTGGATCTACTGTATATATTTTATTTGTGGCCCCAACGAATCCCAGAGCGCTGCTTAGGACTAAGGATAAGCTTGGGCGTGTTATTTGGATATACCGTATTTATCGGCGTATAACACTCACAGGCTTACCATTGCCATGTATGCAGCCTCACCATTGCCATGTATGCAGCCTCACCATTGCCATGAATGCAGCCTTACAATTGCCATGAATGCAGCCTTACAATTGCCATGAATGCAGCCTTACCATTGCAACCAATGCAGCCTTACCATTGCAACCAATGCAGCCTTACCATTGCAACCAATGCAGCCTTACCATTGCAACCTCACATGTGCCATAAATGCAGCCTTACCATCAGTGCAGCCTGAACGATGCCCATCTGCAGCCTCGGAGGGCAGAGGGAGGGGGCGGGACGAGTGCCAACAGATTACAAACAGGAGAATGCCTTGTTTATCCTGTGGCCTCTTTAATAGACAGAACAGTCGTCCAATGGCATCCCAGCAGACGGGACTTACAATACAGACGCTGCTGAGTAAACAGGAGATTCTCTTCATGTAATCTGACGGCGCTCGTCCTGCCCCCTCCAAGGCTGCGCCAATAAATACAGTATATATCTTTTGTGGCCCTGGGGGCCACAAACAATATATACATCCAAATCCCCAGGGGGGCCATATTAAATCAACAGGGGGGCCGCATTTGGCCCCCGGGCCTGACTTTGGACATGCCTGCCTTAAGGCAAGCAGGCCTACCATACTTGGCAGATCGAGATCTTAACACACAATGCTACAGTCTCTGCTCAAGTGGTACAAGGGAAGGAGCAAATATATCAAAAGGAGTATGCCATGTCCTTGAAAGTGGCAGATGTGGACGGATGTTTCAGCAGGTGGGTAGCCAGAGGCAGACAGTAAGAACAGTAAAAAGGGCAATTAGAAAAAGTGGATCTCCCTAATGGGGGTACAAATAGCAATAAAAACCAGACAAGGGTTCCAATCTCTCTCCACTCTATCCAAAACTAAAAAAAAAAAGTTTTGCCTTTAGTTATACTTTAAGTTATGTCTATCCTTTTGAAGGCTAGAAAGTCGACTTCACAAAGTCTACCATTAAACCTAAAAGGCCTACTTTGCTTGATGTCTAGGAAATGTTATCCTAGATAAACACTCTCTGGGATGTACTTTGCCCTTCTGGCAGCATTGTCTGGACCAACATTTGGCCTTGAGGTCCAATTAAGGGACAAATGTCTCTCTCCGGTGTTCTGTTTCATAGGTTTGGCATTTCACTCTCTGGATAAGGCCTTTTTTCAGGGAGTAGTTTACATCTCACCCCTGGTTCGTGCCCCTGTGATATCATTATGGCTCCCTCTGCTCTTCAGCGGCCACCTTTGGAGAAATTCCTTTGCCAGACTTAGCTGTGAGAGGGGAGGGGGCCAACTCCTACAACAGCTCTCCCAGCTGATTGGACAGACTGAGAAGTTTGAATATCTCTGTGTACCTATGTTTCCATAAACAGTTCCATGTTGCAGTTTTGTAACTGAGCTAGTTTCACCTGGTTCTTACAATATATGGGCTGTAATATCAGATATTAGAAGTTCCAGACTGGAGGAAGCAGTGTGCTGAAGGAAGCACCGAAGCGGAGTGTGGGACCTTCCGTTACAACAACCCATTCAGTTTAAAATTGAAATAAAAAGGTAAAACATGTGTATAGGAAAATAAAATATATAACATATCTGGAATATGAAATGCTGGGATAACAAGTCAAGTACAACTGTAAAGGCTTAATGGGTTTTTTTTTGTTTTTTTTTCTGCATCAGGTGTCTGTTTCTTGGATATGGAAAGCTGTCTGGGCTTCTGTTCATTCGTTAAGTTTGATCAGGGGAATGTTCAAACTTCATCTGATGCTATCTTCAGGCACAAGGTTCTACAAGATGCTCTCCGAGTGTGTCGAGTACTTTGTGACCTGTTGTTACATGAGCTTGTTTGCATTGTTTACTGTGTTGCCCATCCCTGCTTTAAATGTTCCAGTCATAATGATTTACAGAAGCCGTGTTCTGTACTGTACAATTATGAAAGTGGATTCTTGACTTACCAATAAAGGCTGTTTCCTGGAACACAGTACAGGACCCACCCCTTTGTTCTTATGATCTCCTTGTTGCTTTCTACAAAACTGAGGCGAGCTGGGAGTTTAAGGCTCCTTTCACACCAAGGCATTTTTCAGGCCGTTAAGCGCTAAAAAGAGCGCCTAAATACCGCCTGAAAAACTCCTGTCCTGCAGTCTTCAGTGAGAAAGCTCGAAGGCTTTCACACTGAAGCGGTGCACTAGCAGGACCACCCCAAAAGTCCTGCTAGGCTTATCGGCGGTAATACTGCCGGCAATGCGCCTCTGCAGAGGCGCATTGCTGGCAGTAACCCTTTGCCAGCAGTATTAACCCTTTTTTGTTTTAAAACCACACCGCTAGCAGCCGAATACCGCCGCAATTCTGACGGTATAGCAGCGCTAAACCGTCAGCGCACCTCCCGCCCCAGTGTGAAAGGGGCCTAAGAAGCCATATACAGCACATGTCCCTGCAGCATCTTTTTGCCAGTGTCCAGTGAACTCAAGGTAGCTGCATATAACTCAAGCACAATAATTTTAAGAAGCCTGTGTCCTGTACTATACACCAGGAAATGCATTTTATTGGCAAGCCAAAAATCCCACTTTTTGGCTTCTAAAATATAACGGTTATCAACATTAGAAATTCATGCATCAGAGCAGCTACAAGGTCCTCTTCAATATACATTTCGCTCTTGCATATGTACTCATTTTCAACTTTATAATTGTTGTTGTGTGAATGTCATTGAGGCTAAGTTTGACTGTTTTTTGCAATTTTTTGGACGAAGCAGATCCTAAAAGTAGAAAGTATGTCAAAACATGAACCTTGCTTAATTTTACATTTGGACTCATACAATACATGGTCCAACATTAATGCCTACCTACCACACTCAGCTTCCCAAACAGACTTGCACTGCTGAGGAATGATAGAGGAGATTTGTTTGACCAGGTCTGTTAGATTATAGAGTGTACTGGGGAGCCCAATCAAACTGTTTTAGGCCAACGCCCAGGCTATTCTGATCTTTTCTTGCAAATCAGGTCATTTTGAGATTCAGTTATAACGATATACAATGAACAGTATTCACTGACTGAATATCAATCACATGACAAGACAAAGTTCCCAAAATGGCAAGGACTAAAACAAATAAATACTACTTTTCGGATACATAAAAAACATGAAAAATAAATATTAGAATCCCTCTGAAATCCTCAAATTACAAAAAAATTAAATTAATTGCAAATAAAAATTGTTGGTCCCCAAATAAATAATAAATCTTGAAAAGCCATTTTGCTGCTCTAGTAGGTCAGGTCGTATTCCACTACATACTCTACACTGTACAGAGCCGTTTGCACACAAGAAATACATATTAATGAACAAAGAGCTAACAGTTTGGTGATATACGGTTATTGACATTTTCGTACACAACATTGTTAGAATGCTATATTTTCTCTTGTGCAAGTCTGCTAAGTAATCAAAAAGCTTTAAGAAAACAATTTTACAGCTTCTTTAGAGATGAATACAAACATAATAGGCAATAATTATAATATACAATGACAGGATCTTTAAGGGGAAAAAAAAAATCTATGCCTGAAATGTAATAGTGGCTATGGGCAAAATGTTGAAGTTTACAAAATAAAATGTCATTATTAAAAACACATTTTGCAGTGCTTATAGGAAACAATGAGCCATTCATTTCAGTACTTGATAGTGAAGGAGGTTCCATAATGCTTCTAGCACACAGAAATACAAACACCCAATCCAATGGGAATGGTAAACACCAATTATATATATATATATATATATATATATATATATATATATATATATATATATATATATATATATATATATATATATATATATATATATATATATATATATAAAATAAATGATAAAATTGGTGTTTACCATTCCCATTGGATTGGGTGTCTGTATTTAGGCATTAAGTTGGTCGACAAAAATGTTTTAGTCAACGAAATTAACACTGCCTTTTACAGTTAATAAAAATAAATCTATCTGATTATATATATATATATATATATATAATCAGATAGATTTATTTTTATTAACTGTAAAAGGCAGTGTTAATTTCGTTGACTAAAACATTTTTGTCGACCAACTTAATGCCTAACTTAATGCCCTTTTAGTCGACTAAAAAGACATTTTAGTCAAAAGACCAAGACTAAAACGAAATAAAAATTTGACGTCAAAATTAACGCTGGTCTGTATTGCATGTTAATACCTCAATAACATAAATAACATATTCGATTTTTCACTCCAGCAGTATATAATGAGTTTGGAACTTATTGGAGAAATGCTTGAATAATGCATTACAATTTAACTACACCCATTCCATTTTAGATGACTAAAATTAGTTTTAGTTGACTAAAATGTACTGGAGATTTTAGTCGACTAAAATGTCCTGGAGATTTAGTAGACTAAATACGACTAAAACTAAAACAATTGCAGAAGACCAAAATGGGACTAAAACTAAAATGCCATTTTAGTCCCAAGACTAAAACTAAATAATTAACCAAAATTAACACTGGTAAAATAAAATCTACAGAAATTGGTGGGAGACACAACCTCCATGGAAACCCAGGACGTCAGTGCATTGGGAAAAAATAAAACATTAGCCAATCCTTCTTACGCGATGACTGCAAAAATCTACATTTGACATTTCAAATAGCATTTAAACTTTCAGGCCACAAAATATTTTAAAAAGTAAATATTATCAGATAAGCAAATAGATCATTTGTCGATCGATAGAAAACAAAAATAATAATACATTTTAATTGACATTAAGTCAAGTCAGATCTGTTATTAATACATATAGTATGTTAGGCAAATGCAAAAAAAAAAAGGTACTTTGTTTTACCACGTGTCCTTCCAATGCCACAGATGAATTTATCTATTGCCCCAGCACTGTCATGTGGGGGTTGGGACAGAGTTCATAGCAAAATAAGCTCTGACCAGAAGGACCTGGTGATTCAACAGAGCTTTCTCACTTTGCCTCAGTATTAATGTGAACTGAGCCTTTTGCTTTTTAGAACCTTTTTCATGATGAACAAAGTTAAAAAAAAAAAAATTCTGATTGATTGGAATATGTAGTGTCATTAAATACAGAAAATGAATCTGTATAAAGGGCAATGGCAAATTAAATATTATCTAAACATAGTATGTGTTTGAAAAGTAATTTTTTTTTTTTACCTATGCTTCAAGCAGAAAAACATGTGTTACTGTGTTATCTATTAAAAACAACATAAAAAAATAAAAGATCATGTTTTGTATTATGTTGTGTAGTTTATTTCAAATGTCGTTTCGTGAAGCTGTTGCCCATACAGCTATGACAGTCACACAGACAATAGAATGAGTTCAAATGGCCTTGTGCTTTACTGGTACAATGACCCTTTAATATTATGTGCGTTAAAAGGTCATGCTAGAACAATCCAGCTTCACTGTAGCTTCTCTATGGCTTCAACATATTGAGTCATCGAACTTCAGACATTACAAAAATAAATAAAATTGCAAAAATACAAGGCATGCAATTATGGAAAATAATGGATGTCTTTATGCAACTCGTTACATCAAGTACATGCATCCAAGTCCAATTCTCACAGGAAGCTGCAACCCAAATAAATCAAAATTGACAAAAAATACCTGAAGCCAAGCATATATAAAATAGCAGACACAACACAGAGCAAAATCAGAGCACCACAATTATTACATTTTCTAGATCCTACCTGATCCCTTGAAGGCCACAATGTTAACTAATGTTACGCTGGTTTAAATTTTATACCATGAAAACACTGTTGAGAAGGTGCTCAAAAAATTACGTCCCTTTTGGTCACCCCAAGATGTGACCCAGTGCTTTCAGAAATAACAAAGCCTTGATGACGCAGCCAGCGCAACCAATAGGACAGCGAAGTCTGACCTTCAAGGCTCCTGCTACCAAACTGCATATGGATAGGCTGAAAAAAGTGTATGTACACAAGGTTCACGCAAGTTTGGCAACAAAGTCTGCATCTGTTCTAAAACAGGTGCACGTCAAAAGCACCAATACACGCTGCTAAGAAAAAGCTTTTAAAAGTGGATTTTCTGAACTAGGCTCTGGAATATAATGGCTCATACTAACCTCTGTTGCTTTTTACTGTTGATTTTTTATTGCAAGTCAAATCCATGGAAAATTCACTAAACAAAACTAGAAGCTTTGAAAAACATCAATGTCGACACGACTGCTAAAAGATTAAAAAAAAAAGTATAATTCAGCTGTAAAAGCCTTTGCTAAGACATATTGTGGGGAAAAATAGTATCAGATCCTGAACAAAAGATTAAGGTGCATACATTTTAACATTTAAAAAAGGGCTTTATAAGAGATTTATAATTTTCTCCTATTATTCTTAGGAAAACATTGACCCATACCTACTGGAAACAATACAACACCTCGCATCTGTCTTTTGTAGACCGCCCCATGCTAATCTGGAAAGAATGCAGTAAATGTATCTTCCACAAAGGCTTAGCAAAGCTTTCTTTAAAACATTAAATTCTCCTACTGGTAACTTAGTCAGTTTAGGGCTTGGTAGAAAAATCTTGCCTCAAATCTAAACCACACAATCTATTCACTACCCTGGTCTTTCTTTTCTAAGCAAACAATTGTTACTTTTAGGAGGAAAAAAAATTACCATAAGCGGATTACAAAAGAAAAACATTTTTAGAACAGGATTCAAAAACTGTAAAAGTACAGTAATTACCGGAGTTGATGCAAGACTATCTTTAATGCATGGCCTGGCTGTGAAGGGGTCACTTCTTCAGAGCAATATAAATCATCAGAGTCACTGCCATGCTAAAAATTGTGCTTGTAATGGCTACTGATCATTATTTATAAGACACTGAAGCATTTCACAGCGTGCATATGTAAGGCAGCACAACAGTCAGGAATGCCCACGTTAATATTCAAAATATGTCCCTACAACATCTACAATTACATTATAGAGTGTAAAAACAAGAATGAAAACAAAAAAAAAAATGAAAAGGTTACTCATCGTAGGTGCATGTCCACTGTGAGAGACATAATCAAAAAAAAAATTTCCAGAAATCACAATTTATGATTTTTTAACTATTTATGTGTATGATACAGCTGCAAATAAGTATTTGAACACCTGTCTATCAGCTAGAATTCTGACCCTCAAAGACCTGTTAGTCTGCCTTTAAAATGTCCACCTCCACTCCATTTATTATCCTAAATTAGATGCACCTGTTTGAGGTCATTAGCTGCATAAAGACACCTGTCCACCCCATACAATCAGTAAGAATCCAACTACTAACATGGCCAAGACCAAAGAGCTGTCCAAAGACACTAGAGACAAAATTGTACACCTCCACAAGGCTGGAAAGGGCTACAGGGAAATTGCCAAGCAGCTTGGTGAAAAAAGGTCCACTGTTGGAGCAATCATTAGAAAATGGAAGAAGCTAAACATGACTGTCAATCTCCCTCGGACTGGGGCTCCATGCAAAATCTCACCTCGTGAGGTCTCAATGATCCTAAGAAAGGTGAGAAATCAGCCCAGGACTACACGGGAGGAGCTGGTCAATGACCTGAAAAGAGCTGGGACCACCGTTTCCAAGGTTACTGTTGGTAATACACTAAGACGTCATGGTTTGAAATCATGCATGGCACGGAAGGTTCCCCTGCTTAAACCAGCACATGTCAAGGCCCGTCTTAAGTTTGCCAATGAACATTTGGATGATCCAGAGGAGTCATGGGAGAAAGTCATGTGGTCAGATGAGACCAAAATAGAACTTTTTGGTCATAATTCCACTAACCGTGTTTGGAGGAAGAAGAATGATGAGTACCATCCCAAGAACACCATCCCTACTGTGAAGCATGGGGGTGGTAGCATCATGCTTTGGGGGTGTTTTTCTGCACATGGGATGACCGGGGCCATGTATTGCGAGATTTTGGGCAACAACCTCCTTCCCTCAGTTAGAGCTTTGAAGATGGGTCGAGGCTGGGTCTTCCAACATGACAATGACCCGAAGCACACAGCCAGGATAACCAAGGAGTGGCTCTGTAAGAAGCATATCAAGGTTCTGGCGTGGCCTAGCCAGTCTCTAGACCTACACCCAATAGAGAATCTTTGGAGGGAGCTCAGACTCTGTTTCTCAGCGACAGCCCAGAAACCTGACTGATCTAGAGAAGATCTGTGTGGAGGAGTGGGCCAAAATCCCTCCTCCAGTGTGTGCAAACCTGGTGAAAAACTACAAGAAACGTTTGACCTCTGTAATTGCAAACAAAGGCTACTGTACCAAATATTAACATTGATTTTCTCAGGTGTTCAAATACTTATTTGCAGCTGTATCATACAAATAAATAGTTAAAAAAATCATACATTGTGATTTCTGGATTTTTTTTTTTTGATGATGTCTCTCACAGTGGACATGCACCTACGATAACAATTTCAGACCCCTCCATGATTTCCAAGTGGGAGAACTTGCAAAATAGCAGGGTGTTCAAATACTTATTTTCATCACTGTATATATGGAATATTTGGCCTTGGTACAGACACACAAGGTAACACAAACAGGTTTAAAAGGCAATTAAAGTTTAATTTCCCATATATGTGGCTTTTTACATTGCAATTAATGTAATTTGTGAGGCACAGAAGATCAAATCAAGACACCACATCCCGAATATATACTGAGAAAAAGGAAATGGGGAGGGTAACAAACCCTGAAATTTTAAAGGGTTTAAAGGGGTTTATATAAAAAAAACAATTATTTTGCAATTAATGTCTGTATAAAAATAGTTAATGAGTTTGTTAGCTCTCACATGGATGCACTAAGCCGACTAGATAGATACTGAGCCATGGGAAGCAGAAAAGAACAGTCAAAAGACCTGCGTAAAAATCTAATGGCACTTTAGAAGAGACATCCAAAGCCTTGAATATGCCAGTCAGTATTGTTCAATCCCTTATTAAGAAGTTGACAATTCAGGGATCTCCTGATATCAAGCCAAGGTCAGGTGGACCAAGAAAGATTGCAGCCACAACTGCCAAAGGAATTGTTCCAGATACAAAGAAAAACCCACAGGTAACCTCAGGGGAACTGCAGGCTGCTCTAGAAAAAGATGGTGTGGTTGTTTCAAGGAGCACAATACGACGATACTTGAAAAAAAAATGCATGGTCGAGCTGTCAGAAAGAAGCCTTTACTGCTCCAATGCCACAAAAAAAAAAAAAAAAGTGGGGCATGGCAAGGTATGGTCAGGCATACAGTTTTTTGTGGGATTGCTGGAATATATACAGGCTGAGAAAGAACGTAATGCAGTACAATATGCATTACATTATATTAAGTGGAGCACAGACTTTTTGTCCCCTATATCCCCTATGTAATGGAATTATTATTTTTTTTACTTAAAAAAAAAAAAAAAGTAATAATAAAAACACCCTACAAACACGACTCTGGAAGCCACATGAGCGGAACACTGCTTTAACCACTTAAGCCCCGGACCAAAATGCAGGTAAAGGACCAGGCCCCTTTTTGCGATTCGGGACTGCGTCGCTTTAACTGACAATTGCGCGGTCGTGCGACGCGGCTCCCAAACAAAATTAGCGTCCTTTTTTTCCCACAAATAGAGCTTTCTTTTGGTGGTATTTGATCACATCTGCGGTTTTTATTTTTTGTGCTATAAACAAAAATAGAGCGACAATTTTGAAAAAAAATTCAATATTTTTTACTTTTTGCTATAATAAATATCCCCCAAAAATATATATAAAAAAAGTTTTTTTCCTCAGTTTAGGCCGATACGTATTCTTCTACATATTTTTAGTAAAAAAAAAACGCAATAAGCGTTTATTGGTTGGTTTGCGCAAAATTTATAGCGTTTACAAAATAGGGGATAGTTTTATTGCATTTTTAGTAATTTTTTATTTTTTTTTACTACTAATGGCGGCGATTTTTTTCGTGACTGCAACATTATGGTGGACACTTCGCACAATTTTGACACATTTTTGGGACCATTGTCATTTTCACAGCAAAAAATGCATTCTTTATTGTGGAAATGACAGTTGCAGTTTGGGAGTTAACCACAGGGGGCGCTGAAGGAGTTTCGTTTCACCTAATGTGTGTTTACAACTGTAGGGGGGTGTGGCTGTAGGAGTGACATCATCGATTGTGTCTCCCTTTAACCACTTAAGCCCCGGACCATATTGCTGTCTAAAGACCCAAGGGGTTTTTACAGTTCGGGACTGCGTCGCTTTAACAGACAATTGCGCGGTCGTGCGACGTGGCTCCCAAACAAAATTGGCGTCCTTTTTTCCCCACAAATAGAGCTTTCTTTTGGTGGTATTTGATCACCTCTGCGGTTTTTATTTTTTGCGCTATAAACAAAAATAGAGCGACAATTTTGAAAAAAATGCAATATTTTTTACTTTTTGCTGTAATAAATATCCCCCAAAAACATATATATAAAAAAAAATTTCCTCAGTTTAGGCCGATACGTATTCTTCTACCTATTTTTGGTAAAAAAAAAATCGCAATAATCGTTTATCGGTTGGTTTGCGCAAAATTTATAGCGTTTACAAAATAGGGGATAGTTTTTTTGCATTTTTTTTTTTTTTTTTTTTTTTTTACTACTAATGGCGGCGATCAGCGATTTTTTTTCGTGACTGCGACATTATGGCGGACACTTCGGACAATTTTGACACATTTTTGGGACAATTGTCATTTTCACAGCAAAAAATGCATTTAAATTGCATTGTTTATTGTGAAAATGACAGTTGCAGTTTGGGAGTTAACCACAGGGGGCGCTGTAGGAGTTAGGGTTTACTTTGTGTGTGTTTATTAGTGTAGGGGGGTGTGGCTGTAGGAATGACGTCATCGATCGTGTCTTCCCTATAAAGGGAAAGACGTGATCGATGCGCCGACACAGTGAAGCACGGGGAAGCCGTGTTCACACGCGGCTCTCCCTGTTCTTCAGTTCCGGGGACCGATCGCGGGACCCCAGTGTCGATCGGGTCCCGGAGCTTCGGACCGGGTCGCGGGCCCGCTACCCACGGCTAGGTAGATGGACAGGACGTGCCAGTACGTCCATCTGCCCAGCTGTGCCATTCTGCCGACGTATATGTACAGGCGGCGGTCCCTAAGTGGTTAAAGGAGTTGTAAAGGAATTTTTTTTTTTTATGAAATGACTGTTTACAGGGTATAGAGACATAATAGTTAAATGATTCATTTTAAAAATGATTAAAAATAGATAAAAATCAATCACATAATGTACCTACAGTTTCAGTTTTGTTTTTGCATGCGGTTTCATGCTTCTGTGATGAACAGAGACAAAGAGCCAATACAGGGCAGTGATGGTTTGGAAAACGAAACTGATTGGTGTTGAGGGGTTTTAGGCACACAGTAATCACACCTCCTCGATTAGTGACCACAGAGAGAAAGCTCCCATGACTTTTTTCATCAGGGAACAGACTGTTCAGAACAGAGAAGGATTACAGCAACATCAGAGCAAAAACTAACAATGAGGACATGAAACCAGGACTGCAGTAAGTTAAAGGAAGCTATTTAGCTAAAAAAAAAAAAGGTTCCTTTAGTGACCCTTTAAGCACTTTATTTGGACTGTTTGGGGACTTTTTTTTTTTTTTTTTAGAACTAGTGGTAATAGTATTGATAATTATTATTAAGCCAGTGGAATGTAACATGTATTATTTACAAATATGAATATTGAGATCATACTGCACATATGTTACGCTTCATATAATAACTGGATACCCATTATGATAGTTAAGATTATTATTAATTCACATATTGAAGATCATTGATTATTTATTCATGTTTAATGCAGTTTATTGATGGTACGATATATTAATTATTTTACTAATGAATTATAATTAGATGTAGTTTTTAGCAGCGCAAGCACACATTATTTAAATGTTTTTCTTTTTAACTACACTTCAAGCAGGAATACATCACCGGGTTAGGAAGGAGCGATAAATGATTTGAACATCGGACAAATACTGAATCTGTCATATTTCTATATAAAGGCTCTGCCCATGTTTGCCGATGACAATATTTTTATGATGCTCAAAAAATTAAGGTCACCCAATGGCAGACAACATCAAATCCAGCAAATCTTTGACAATCTATTAGCTGTGATGAGGACAACTAGTGAAAAGTAGAAATGTGTGCCGAGTGTAAAAGACAAGGGCAAGCAATGAAAGCATAGTTTTAATTTAAAGACCCTGTACAATTAATCACAGATCACAAGACCTGTCAATAAATGTTTTTAATGAAGACTGCTGTATACTCATTTCTTTCACAATTTAACAATTTTCTGATATAGTCTCAGTGTGCTGCAATTTAATCTTTTAATGCAATCACATTCGCATGACTTGAAATTGCATTTACTTTCATTAAATCACAAATGATTTACTAAGGAGAATCAAATGGGCACATGCAAAAATAAATAGTACACTTTATACTCCAAGTCTGTATAAACACTAATTTTTGTTCTGCATGAACAATTTCAAACACAAAAAAAAAAAGAAGGTTACAGTACTGAAAACTATATAAAAAGGCAAAAGCACCTACAGGCTTCAAGTTAATTTTAGACTAAACATATGAAACCAGAAGGTCAAGCAGCTAACCACTGGGCAAATGCTGAAGTTTTGACCCGAAATGACATGTAAGAAACTAGCATTTTCACAACAAGCAACACACAAAACACAACAATGCAAAACACACAAAAAACAACAAATTCCCCATATTTATCCCAGCAGAAGTCTTCTTTACATTATCATATGCCCATAAAGCTGACAATGAAAAATGAAGATATTCAGCTACCATGGAAAGGTTTGTCAGAAGCAAAATGGGCACGCTTATTGCTGCATGGTAAGGTATACGTAAAAAAATTCTCCTGTTTTACACCTGATCATTATACGGAGCAGATGAGTAAATAACTTGTCCATGGCATGACTGTCCAAGAACAGGAAAATAAGCAAAATGATAGAGCAGAGACATGCTAGAAGCTTCAAGAGGACATGGCCAAAGATTTTTGTTTCATTTTTCTTTTTATAGTCAAAAGTCTAAACATAGCTTATTGTCAGAGAGGTACTTAGGCAATTTAGCTCCTAATGTCCACTGAAATATGCATAAAGGCAGAAGCTTAAACCTGCGATCCTCCTTGCAAATGCCACCAGTCATTCTCATTTATCTCTTACAACTCAGCATATTCCTTGTTAATGAAGCAGTGAGTCCTCTGCGTAACCAGCACTATAATGAGCTTACATTTAGCTCAAAATACAGTACAGCCATTTGTCTATAATAACCTCTTATTCCTTTTATCCTCTATCAATTGATTGCAATATATCAGACTTTAAAGTGCACCTCTCACACAAAACAGAAAGGCGAAGCCAGATTCATCCAATTTGGTCACTAGGACTAGGGCAATAATTGTGGCACAAGCCTGATTAGATGCAATAAGTTTATAGATTGTACAATTACATGCACTGCAAACACAAAGTTACTGAGACCTGCCCCTAGCAACACAGCATATGCTCTTGGCCTAGCTACATTTGGAAAATTTGAAAAAAAATAGAGAAAGTACTGTGACATAGGGGATTGTTAGCTCTCGTGGTAGATGCGTTTTCGTGTAGTGAGTCCACACCAAACAGGCATATATTGTTAAGGGCCTGGTAGCCCACGTTTATTAAATGAGAAAACAACAAAACAAAAGTCCATTTAGGAATCCCACGCAGGGGTTTAAACGATGTTCAGAGATAAATGAAAATACCAGCCCACCTGGCTACTCTTCGACAGGACTGCTGTCATAGATACTGGTCCCTTAAACCAGCAGCTCCTCCAGGCCCCCAGTCTTGGATGCATACAGTCTTATGGGTCCTTAAAACGCACAAGGCTTAAAGCACTTCAATGCACACAGCTTTGAGCTTCTTAATGCACACAGCATCTATCTTCACACAGACAATCACTAGCAGCCACTGCTCCAACTCCACCTTCCTCAAACTTCTGTTCTACCTAGCCCTTCATTATATGAGCTGTGTGCACCTGGGCACACACCCTGCAGGCTGTCTTTAAAACCCAGACACAGGGCTGGAGATCCCATCCCACCCAAGACTCTGAAGGATCTCCAAGCCACAAAGCCCCATGCAGAAATGGAAAAATCTGAGGAAACTGCCAGAGTTTCTCAGTTTTTAAATTTATGCTCTGCACTCAGCTGATATGCAGCCTCTGTGTCCACTTTAATCCCATTTTCATTGGGACAGAGCCTCGCTCTGCCACAGTACATATAAACTCATTTAGACAAGCGTTGAAAAATGAATAGAAAAAAAACAGTGAAAACAGAAATGCAGGTGTGAAGCAAGACTAATACTATTCTAGTCTTCTTTATTGTGACGTTAAGTAATAAAAATTAACCACTCAAGGACAGAGCCTTGTTTTGAGATTTGAGATTTTATATCTGGCCTGTTTAGCTCCACTTTTGATAGCTTTCAGAAAGCAAACCACCATTAAGTGTACCATCAAAAAGATGACTTGCAGATTCACAGCCAGTACTTAGATAATTATACTTAAGAATATTAAATCCAAATACAAAAGTGCAGCATGTTATTAACACCTTGCATTTTTGTATAAGGGTTTAACACTGCTTTTGGATATGGAGTTTTTGTAACACAAATATTTTCACGAATCAGACGGTTTTGCGCCAAGTGATCAGGTGATGTGTTGATCACTCGAACTCCTTTTATGTAAAATCAGTGTTTTACCCTGATAAAGTGTATTATTTACTGGGCATGTCTGCATTGGCCCTTTCCAGGCTCTTTGTAAGCTTTAGAATATTCTGGAAGTAGTGGCTATGCATCAAACCTGCAATGTTGTGAAATGTATCTTCTTTTCACTGATGTGCAATTGTTTGCAAAAGTTTACTCATTTAGGACAGGTGACCGTCATTGTCCCACAATGCCTTAGGAGCTGAAGGTGCTCAGATACGGCTACATTTTCCAAATCTATAATAAAAAGCCGTTACATTTGTATGGACTATTAAATCTGTGGAGCAGTGCTCAATTTCCCATGAGAAAAAAAATGAATATAAAAATAGAATTTAATGACTAGGCAGCTATAAAGGATCCTTCAATAGAATTTCCAATCCCTAGTTGCTTTATATTCAGTAATAGAATCAACAGTCCTTATTTTTAAAATAAAGAAAAGAAGAGGTACAGCGCAAATTCTAGTGTATAGAAATTCTGATGTGATACCAAAAAATTCCTGGCGTGACACAAATAAGTGAAGGTGACACAAAATTATAAGGTCAATTGCTATGCATCACTGAAACTAAACAATTGACTATAAATAAAAATGCACGTGAAAAACAAAAATAACTTGTAAATGAAAACAATATATGAATGTGTATAAAGTCTGTGAATGAATGAGATTGTGCAAGCAAAAAAAACTACAGGTGAGGTATTAGTCCATATGCTCCCAGATATCTTAAAGAAAACTTCTTTAAAAGAGTGAACTTCACAGCGAATGTCTTCAGAGAAAAGGATAGTACAGGGCTGACACAACCTTCCACCAAGGCACACCTGAGTGACAAAACAATGCCCTTACCAGATGTGGAGACCACAACGGTGGTCAGACTGGACCCGGGTATATTTAGAGTCACCCAAATGACTGTATGTAGCACACTGGATCTGTAGCACACTGGATCTGCTTCAAGCTATTTCCCATCGGTCAGAACGGATGAATGGCTCAGATGCAAAAAGAAAAGAAAAGGGCCCATAGTGCAACTTTGCAAAACAATTTAATGATCAAAGTAAAATATTGCACTTACAGATAGGTGGAGAATCATAAGCCCAATAAGGTGCACAAAGTGCGGTTTCAAAAGCTGGATCTCGGCGTCCTCTATGGCTTTCCCTTCCTGGGTCAGTTCAGGTTAGCGTAAAAAACGTCAGAATGCAGGCCACGCCTATGCATTTCGTCATACGTGACGTCGTCTGGGACTGGCTGCTGCTTTCATATGCTCACGCATGCCCTTATATATAGTGTCTGCGCCATTTTGAGTGAGGGAAAACTAGTAAGGGCAAAAATACTGACCAGAAAGGGATCAAAAATTAAAACTAGAAATGGGTGACATCTTGTGGCTAAAAAGGCAAATTGCACCTAAGAATATACCATAGATGACTACCAGTGCCATCTTGTGGCGAAAAAGCATATTACATGAAGGAATATACCAATTATGTATATAAGATAAAACTGATGAACCAAGAAAGGGTAATGCCAAGGGAACGCCGAGAAAAGAGTATATGTACAATCTAATATAACATATGGGTACACAAGCTTTTAATATTTGTTAGTTAAAAGGCTAAAATATAAAATTTATTTAAAAAATATATTTAAAAAAGAACATATAAAAGAAAGGGGACATTTTTTTATATATATATATATATATATATATATATATATATATATATATATATATATATATATATATATATAATCTCCAGTGAAAGAAACCTATGCATTATTCAAGAAACAGTTAATGTCCCAGTCTACATTAAGGCCGTGCGGTATGTAAGATTGCATATTGTAAATCCATTGAGTTTCAATCTTGGAAATGGCGCGAACTTTGTTCGTGCCTCTCCAATGGGGGGTTAATTTTTCAATCGGTAAAAACATTGTACCCTCTACCTTTTTGTTGTGGTATTTGGCATAGTGTTTTGAGAGATTATGCTTAGGAAAACCCCGCCTAATATTCCCCACATGTTCCTCCATCCTAACATGTGCCGCTCTTTTGGTCCTGCCAATGTATTGTTTAGCACAAGGGCACTGAATGAGATAAATAACGTACTCACTGGTGCAGGTGATAAAAGAGTCAATAGGATATGATATCTGCGTCTGACTCGATTGAAACGATTCTATCTTACGTCCCTGAAGCTGGTTGATTTTGCAAATATTGCATTTCTTACAGGGGAAGAACCCTTTCATGGTTTGGAAAAATGAAATTGTGTTAGGAGGATTAACCACGTTCGGAGCCAGTTTGTGTCTGAGGGATGGTGCTCCCCTAAACATAATAACAGGTTTATCTGGAAGTACTGGACCCAACACTTTGTCATTTTTTAAAATATTCCAGTATTTGTTAAAGATTTTCTTAACTGAAAAGTATTGATTGGAAAAACCAGTGATCATGGAACATCCAAATCTACTATCTAAAGCTTTTTTGGGTCTTCCAATATTTTCCAGCATCTTGTTTCTATCCATATCCTCAACTTTCTTGATAGTCTCGTCGATGTCAGTTGCCTTATAACCTTTCTCCAGAAATCTGGTTTTGAGAAGTGATGCTTGTATTTTGTACTCTGATGTATTTGTACAATTCCTCCTTAATCTCTGGAACTGTCCTTTCGGTACAGCACTAAGCCAGGTAGGGTGATGGCAACTCGTAAGAGGGATAAAACTATTCCGGTCCGTCTCCTTAAAGTGGGTATTGGTTGTTAATATTCCATTCTTGACCACAATATTCAGATCTAGGAAATGTATATCAGTACAACTGGCTTCATGTTTCAAGCAGATGCCCTTATTGTTGCTGTTAAGCTGGGAAAGGAAATATTCTAAAGAACTAGAATCTCCCTCCCAGATAAGCAGGACATCGTCGATATACCTTTTCCAAAGACGGAGCTCTTTTGGGGGTTGTAAGTATATGACCTCTCTCTCCCAATATGCCATGAAAAGATTGGCGAGGCTGGGGGCAAATTTAGCCCCCATAGCCACGCCACACTTTTGGAGGAAGTAGTCACCCTCAAACCAAAAATAGTTATGAGTTGTTGCGAAAATAATTAAATTGATAATAAAATCTTTCTGTAAAACTGACAAAGAATTATCCTGCTGCAAATGAAAACGTATTGCCTCTAATCCATGTTGATGTGAAATAATAGTATAGAGAGAAGTGACATCAGCTGTCACTAAGATATAACCCTCCTTCCAATGAAAATCAGCCAGCAATTTGATAACCTGGGTGGTATCTCTGAGATAAGATGGGGTATGGATAACCAAGGGCTGAAGAAACTCATCAATATACTTCCCGATCCTTGCCGTCACGGAATCTATGCCACTTATGATGGGCCGACCCGGAGGGTTTACCAAACTTTTGTGTACTTTTGGCAAATAGTATATGACTGGAACCCTTGGGGCAGATGGAATCAAATATGCCTTCTCTTTTTTATTCAGTATTCCCAAAGAAAATCCTTTGTTGATTAATTCGGATAAAGCCTTATTTTTAAAACACTGGGTAAATACATGTGCATATTTGGTAAATTTAAAGTTATGAATTCTGATTAGTCTATGCTTACAAGCAGAAATTACACTTCCAAAAAAAAAAATGACAGCAACATCTATAGTTACAGTACAAATCACAAGTTTTGCCCAATTAGTATGCAATTTGTATCGTCAAGGTTTTACAATAACTCTTATGCTGTTCACACCTATGCCAACCATGGACATGTGTACGGCTCTACAGCTTCAATGAGACATAAAAAAGTTGGTCATTCGTAAAAGCGGTTCCATCATACCTGCAGAGATTATGCTGCTTGTATGAAACTCGCACACAGTTTTTGAAGGAACTTGGCAGGTAGGTTGTTCCAAACATGTTGGAGAACTAACCACAGATATTCTCTGGATGTACAGTAGATATAAAAAGTCTATACACCCCTGTTAAAATGTCAGGTTTCTGTGATGTAAAAAAAAAAAAAAAAAGGAGAAATCAAATACATTTTTTATTTTTTTCTGCCCTCCACCTAATGGATATCAGTTTGATATTCAATTGAGTTGTACAGTTTATAGGTCACCTTAAAAAGGTGGGAAAAGTTCTGAAATTATTCATCTTTGTCTCATTTTTTACATCACAGAAACCTGGTATTTTAGATCTATTGTAGGCTGCCTCTAATCCTCGTGTCTCCTTTTGAGACCTGAGGCTCTGTGGGGGCATCACTTTCAGGACTCCTTGTTCTTCTTTACACTTAAGATATTTCTTAGGCCCCATACACACTATTAGTTTTTCTGCAGAGTTTTGCCTTCAGATTTACCAAGCACGGGTCTGCCTGATTGCATACAAATTTAAGGTTTGACCTCATATTAAGTGGTTTTGGTAAATCTGAAGACAAAAATCGGCAAAAAATCTAATAGTGTGTATGGGGCTTTAATGACACTGGCTGTATGTTTGAGGTCATTGTTCTTCTGCAAAATACATTTGGGGCCAACCTGCTTGTATTTCTCATCATCGAAGACACCATTGATCCTGACCAAATCTCCAACTTTATTTGCAGAAATGTAGCCCCAAACTTGCGAGGAACCTCTACCATGCATAACCGTTTCCTGCAGACACTCATTGTACTGCTCTCCATTCCTTTGGTGAACAAACTGCCTCCTGCTACTGCCAAATATTTCAAATACTGACTCATCAGTCCAGAGCATGTGCTGCCATTTTTCTGAACCCCAGTTCCTATGTTTTTGTGCATAGTTGAAGCGCTGAGTCTTGTTTCCACGTCCTATGCTTGAAAATATAGCTCCACTTTTTCAGATTATGTACTTTTTCTATAAGGAAAACTACCTGTCGATTCTGCCAGAAAATCCAAGTCCTTGTAACTTCCTCACCTGGCAGGATCACATGGTAAAAATTAAACTAATGCAGCTCCCACATCTAAGAACTGTTAACCACATAAGGACCGCTGCACGACGATAGACGTTGACAGAATGGCACGGCTGGGCACAAGGGCGTACACGTACGTCCCCTTTAAAAACCCAGCTGTGGGTTGCGAGTGCGCCGCAGCCGGCGCTCGCGCCCTGTCCGAAGCTCGGTGACCGCGCCTGCGGGACCCACACATCCGATGGCCGCCGGTGTCCTGCGATCTGGTCACAGGAGCTGATAAACAGGGAGAGTTGAATGAAAACAAACCTTCCCCGTTCTTCTCTGTGGCAGTGATCGTCTGTTCCCTGTCATAGGGAACGACGATCAGTGACGTCACACATACAGCCACACCCCCTACAGTAAAAAACGCACAAGGTCATACTTAACCCCTACAGCGCCCCCTAGTGGCTAACCCCATCACTGTCATTGTGATTTTCACAGTAATCAGTGCATTTTTATAGCACTTTACACTGTGAAAATTACAATGGTCCCAAAAATGTGTCAAAAGTGTCCGATGAGTCCGCCATAATGGTGCGGGCGACATGTTGGTGGCCAGAAGGGGAGATGAGGACCACTGGGGAGGCTTCGAATTGAGGTAAGTAATACATAATAAGCCAATATGCTATCCATACTAGCTTCATTATGCCTTTGTCTTGCAGGGTTGTTATTTTATTTATTTATGTGGGTGTACAACCAATTTAAGCTGTAATATATTGTATTTGTTTTGTTTTGTTGTTTTATGCCACTTTCATCATGTAGCATTATAAGAAAAATAAAACAATGCATACCCTGTTCCCTAAACAAAATGACAGAATCTCCACCAATACAGCCCTTGAATAAAATATTCAGGGAAATTACCCTAAGTACAGTAGGGGCAATAGCTGGAAAATATCTTCTGACTGGGCACAATGCTGTGTATTATCCCATTCATGACAAATCCCTTTCATGACTAAGCCCATTTCTGACATTTGTTGCTTGCAAGTTAAAATCTAAATTTTTTGCTAGAAAATTACTTAGAACCCCCAAACATTATATATATATATTTTTTAGCAGAGAATCTATAGAATAAAATGGTGATCGTTTTAATATTTTATGTCACACCATATTTGCGCAGCGGTCTATCAAATTCATTTTTTTAAGAAATTAAAATGAATAAAAAAACAAAAAAAAAAAAAAACAGTTAGTCCAATTTTTCTGTATAATGTGAAAGAGGACGTTACGCCAAGTAAATAGATACCCAACATGTCATGCTTTGAAATTGTGCATGCTCGTGGAATGGCGACAAACTATGGTACCTAAAAAGCTCCATAAGCGGCGCTTTAAAAAAAATAAAAATAAATGATGGTTACCCGGTTAGAGTTATAGAGGAGGTCTGGTGCTAAAATTATTCCTCTTGCTCTGACGATCACAGCGATACATTACATGTGCGATTTGAACACTGTTTACATATGCGGGCGCAACTTCCATATGTGTTTTCTTTGCTGAGAGAGCTCGCGGGGATGGGGGCCACTTTCCTTTTTTCTTCTAATTTATTATTTTTATTTTATTTTATTACTATAAAAAATGTGATCTTTTTTATTGTCGTCACAAGGAATGTAAATATCCCTTGTGACAGCAATAGGTGGTGACAGGTACGCTTTATGGAGGGATCGGAGGTTTAAAAGACCCCAAACCCCTCCTTTACACATCAAAGTATTCCGAACGCCAAAAACTGCGATTCTAAATACTGTCACTTTTTTTTAAAACGGTGCCATTGGCAGACGAGTAAACTGGAAGTGACGTTGTGAGGTGGCTTCCGTGTTTACAGCGAGAAGACTGGAACAAAGCCATTTTCAGCTTTGTGCAAGTCTCTCTCTAGCTGGCAGAAGTGGCGGATTGGGGACCAGGTCCCCCGGTGGGACGGGAGGCACGGTAAGAGTGGTGGAAGGCGGCAGGAGGGGGGTTGTTCCCTATCACTCATCCAGTATAACAGCCAAGCGTCTTTTAACCGCATCGGTTTTTATCCCTGAAGAGCCGACCACCCACTCTAGAAAATGGTACCAGTGCAGGTATCATCCCAGTATAACCCCCTAAAGCCGAGGCCACACATGTGCGTACGCTCGGCGGGAAGGATTTAAAAGGACAGCAATAAGTAGACAGAGGCCAAGAAGAGGGAAATCCTATTGTCTGGAACTGACCAATACTGCAAAAAATCTAACCACTAAGGCAATGGCATCGGTTCAATACGCTTTTGCAATCATTCAAAATTAGCAGTTGATCTCCTCCTGACCTGCTTCTAGCAGGTTTTGAGTTCAAACAGACCTGTATGGAAATGCAAAACAAGTTGTTAAAGCAAAGAAATGCATGTTCACACAGGGTTGTGGGGAATAGTGTTTATTTCCTTTATTACTGTTTTGTATTTCCTCTCCTTTATAGTCAGGAAGAGAAGAATCTCAATTAGGAGCTGCCATAAAGAAGTAACTGAAATACACTCTAAGTGCCAAAGTAGTAAATGTGTGTTCAGACAACATCAGCAGCTAACATCTCTAATTACAGACACGTCTGATCAGACAGAGAGGGGGCTGCTTTGGGTTACTGTATGAAGGAGTGTCAGTATTTCCATTGTTTATCTGGAATTTAACTATACAGGATACCTATTTCCACTTACAAAATCATCTATTTATAATAAATGTAAGCCCTGAATCACACTGATGAGTTCCAGAACGCACTGGTTCACATAACAAGTGATATAATGTGTAATAGAGGCCGCTCACTTATCCTGTGCGTTTTTTGGGGAGAGATAGCCCAGTCAATAAATCAAAATTGCATTGGAATCGCAAATGAATGCAAGTGAAGTCGCGCTGGCTGTGATCCTTCAAAATCGCACTACAAAACTCACTGCATCAGTGGGAACTACAGAAAAGACAACCTTAAAACACACTATTGGAATGGATACCATATTCTTTTAATAGGACACTATAAAAAATGTACTAGAAGGGCAAGTTAGGTTTGAGTTTTAAACAACGTGATGTGACTTCTAAAAGTAATATCGGTATCCTTTCTGATATTTGACATGCATATAAAAGGTTTATTTATTTATATTTTTTATAAACAGGTATTCTGCATACACAGTGAGCATGCTAAAGTCTTCATGTTCCTTTCAGATGTAAAATAAACTAGCCTGTCTTTTTACTTTTCTCTAGACAGTTGTTCAAAATAACATCATACATCTTAGAGCATATATACATTTCAAGAAGTAATACATCTTGTTATGAAGCATGCAGCCTGGAAAAAAACTGGTATGGAACAGAGGATAATAAAAGTTAAAGAAAAAGGTGCATTTACTGAAACCTTTACGTATACAGTAACGTTTTATCAAGAACCACATAGTAAAAAAAATGACTGTTAGCCTGATGTTATGCTGCCACCTAGTGGATGCAAAACAAATCTCACTAGATTTCACTCTTCTCTCATCTCACTAACGCACTAGAAAAGCACAAAAAATGTATCAAAAATGCACATAGCATACAAGTTTTTGCTAAAAACAAGACTTAATGAAGGATTCAGTATTATACTAATATGTAGCTTAAATGTACTGGTAATAAAAAAAATAAAAAATAAAAGTTTGCTCTTTTTGGATTATTTACTCAAAACAGCTTAATTCTATCACATTTTCATTTCAAGCTAAAGCACTCCCAATTAATAGGACCCTCTCATGAAGTAAAATACCAGATGGGGGTAACTTCTCTGAAAGTAAAGATGTTATTTCACTGCCCCATGCCAACATACAGCAAACGTGGTAGGGCGGCTTCCATCAGTCTTCTCACCCAGGTGTTTGTTTTGCTGTGTGACAGGTGGCCTTTAACTCTAACATCTCTATGTATGTACTGTGAGAGAACACGGTCCACATTATAAAGATTACCTTTAAAAGGGAAAAAAAAAAACCTTAAAGCTATGCTTTTAATGAATATCAATTTTCAGAAAGCAAAGTATCCTTCCAGTTGTAACCCCTTCACGCCTTTAGGCTCATACACACTATAAGAAAATCGTCCGAACATTTTTGTCCAAAGAATTTACTTACGATTTTCATATTGTGTGTACACAACTTTCGATAGCCGATTCCAAATTTTCGTACAAAAAGTTCCCAAAAGGAACAAACTCCAAAATGTTTCTCGTGCACAAAACAGAACGAACAATTTTCGTTTAATGTGTACAGTATTCGTACAAGAAAATCCTGAAAAGCAAGACTGCACATGATCAGAAACAATAAACAACAATAAAAGCCTTTGTTGTACGAGAATATTCATAAGAATTTTCTTTCATCGGTTCCGATTTGCTGTGAAACAAACATCGAGAAAAATCGGACACCTGATTTTCTTAGTGTGTACCCCACTAAAGGGTAAAACAAATATAAATGCTCATGCACAATTTTGCAACTTTGAAATGTGTTAGCAAAACTGTACATATCACAACTACTATCCAGGTAGATTATACCTTCTTTTTTTTTCCCCCCAGGACAAACCTTGATCTTAGGTATTTCTTTATTTTATATTATTAATTTTACACACAGTTTTTTATTTCCTCTGCAAGGAGAGACTAAGATGAAATGTATCTTTCCTATCAATTTACAGAGAGAGAAACAAAAGGGGTGGGCTTCACAGTGACGGGTCACTGTTGTAGCCAATCAGAGGCTACCAGAGCGGTCAGATGACCCCGGTCTCTGTAGTGGGAGCAGACTGTGCGGTGCACTCCCTGTACAAAGACTGATACACATATATGAGTTTTCAAAGGCAAATCAATAATCATCAGCAGCCAAAAGCTGCTCTACCACTCGTATGCGGATGACACACAATTGTACTTTCGCATCTAACAAAATGGATCATCATCTCAGTCTAGAGAAATGCCTCTCTTTGATAGAGAACTGGATGACAAAGAGTTATCTTAAACTCAACGGATCGAAAACAGAACTTCTCCTGTTTCACGCCAATCGAAAGAATCAACCGGCAACACCCTGGATACCTCAACCCATTCTGGGAAAAATCATCACCCCTAGCACCAAAGTCAAAAGTCTCGGAGTCATCTTTGACACCTACATGACAATGGATGCACAAATAGGGTCAGTAGTCAGCGGATCCCATCATCTACTGCACCTACTACGCAGACTTATTCCATTTATCCCCAAAGAAGACATAGCAGTCGTGGTGGGAAGAATTGTCAACTCCAGACTTGACTATGCAAATGCCCTTTACCTAGGACTCCCAAAGTAGCAAATCACTCGCCTGCAGGTCATTCAGAATACGGCCGCGTGTCTTGTGACTGGGAAAAAGCCTTGGGAATCTATCTCCCCCGCACTGAGAAGACTCCACTGGCTGGCAGTGAAAGAGAGAATCACCTTCAAAGCTCTCTGTCTGACGCATAAATGTATTCTGGGAAATTCTCCCAAATATCTATGCGAAAAATTAAAGGCTTATAACCCCAATGGCACGCTGCGAACCTCCAACCAAAATCTACTCCAAATCCCTAAAACCAGATACAAGTCCAAAGGAGAAAGAAGATTTGCTGTCCAAGGCCCTCGTCTTTGGAACACTTTACCAACCGCCATTCGTTTGGAGGAGAACCACTTGGCCTTTAGGAGAAAGATCAAAACCCATCTCTTTTGAGGTCAAAGGAGAAATGGTCAACAAGCGCCCAGAGGTGATTCGGTTCGCATGTGTAGCGCTATATACATTTTTCACTCACTCACTCAAAAAGCCCAGTGTAGGGAGGCCACATATATGTGTTATGCTGGTGTCAAGGGGTTAAAATATAGTCTTAAAGCGGGGGTTCACCCAAAAAAATAATTCTAACATTACATTGAGCCAAGTTGTGATAATGACATTATGCTGACCTTTTTAATTTTATTGCCGTACATACCGTTTTATCTATAGTTTCACGGCGGCTTCCAGGCATGTAATCTGCGGGACTGGGCTTTCCTATTCACATGCTAATTGATTGACATGCTTTCGACCGGCGCATACAGCGCGTCACGAGTTGCCGAAAGAAGTCGAACGACGGTGCGCAGGCGCCGTATAGAGCCGACTCGCAGTCCGGCCCAGTCCAGCAAATTACATACCGGGAAGCCGCTGTGAAAATATAGATAAAACGGTATGTACGGCAATGAAGTAAAAAGGTCAGCATAATGTCATTATCACAACTAAGCTTAATGTAATGTTAGAATTTTTTTTTTGGGTGAACCCCAGCTTTAACAAAAAACAATGCAAAAGGCAATTAAAGTATTCTAAAAGCGACAGAATCAAAACAATAGTTAATTTTGTATTTATTTACCATTCAGACAAAACTAGGAGATGATTTATGAACAACTGCACACTAATACAACATGGTTCTATTTATTAAAATTAAATGTATAGGGTGCTGAACAACTATTTTTGAAATGCTAGCAGAGTAAATCAAGACAAGGTTATATAATGCAAAGAAAAGTTGAGTTCCATTTTTGTTTTTAAGAAGCTTACTGTCTGTCAAAATTAAGTACAGAAAGTACATTGCAGAAAAAAGTTTCAAGCAGTAACTAGGCAGAACGCAGTTAAGAAAAATCATTTGAGCAGTAGCGAGTGACGGCAGTTCATAAAGCAGAACATGTTACATTGAAACCCACACCAAAAGCTGTGACTTTGATTTACAGCTTAGAATTAGACCTGACTGCATGTATCGTCCTGAAAAGCAATCAATGTTGAGGAAGGGATCTGTGAATATGCAATTGATTAATTGCTTCAACAAGGAATACTCAAAGGTATTTTTCTTAACCCCCATCAAAAACATAACCATTATGGCACCAGTACATTTCAATCGTTTATTTATTGTGGAAAGCGAATCGTTGGTTTAAGAACCCATTTTATAATTGAAAGGTTTGTTTTTCTACATAGAAACAGTTAGTCAGGCTGAAAAAGATACAAGTCTAAAACATTTTTAAAAATAAAGCCAAAAAACCTTAAAAACCTTGTTGCTCCAACAAGGGAAAAATGTCCTTGCTGATCCCCCAAGACAACATGATATTCCCTGAATCAACAAGCTCTGGTGTTATGACCTGTACATGTCATTATCCAACTATATGTGCATACAGGAATACATACAGCTCTTTTTGAAGTAATAAACTGAAGTGACCATAACTAGTTTCTGAGTGAGTGTACTGCAAATGTCCCTCGTTCTTATTGAAACAAGCCCTTTCTGTATGTGGAGGTCAAATCTTATTTCCTCCAGGATGTATAGAGTTCTGCCTTATCTTTTGTGCTGACCTTTAAGTGGTTGTAAACCCTTACAATTCACATTATCCTACAGGTAAGCTTATAATAAGGCTTGTATGCCCTGTATCTGCATGTGCTAATGTCATCGGTACATGCGCACTGAAGCAAAGGCACGTACGTGTCGTTGCTTCAGTGAGTGTGCCATTACCGGCAGATCCTGCCCGCATGTGCGGGAGTGACGTCATTGCGGCTCCGGCCAATCACAATGCCAGAGCTGTGATACCCGGAAGTAAATCGAGAAGCAATGTTGTTGGCCGTAGCTGTTTACAAGCACCGCAGTGGGGGATTCGATCTCAGGCGAGTATTACATAATTAGCTAGTATGCTATGCATACTAGATCATTATGCCTTTGTCTTGCAGGTCTCTCTTTTCGACGTGGATTTAGAACCACTTTAAAGTGAATAACAAACACCCAATTTACTACAAGGACCACTTATGAATTTCACATGGTGATCATACCCCCCTATAAATCATCTATTCTATTCAGCCCATACCTCTTACAACACAAAGTATTCTGCTTGCATTATAAACTGCAGCCTGGCATTGCATTCTACTATTAATTCAACGATCTACCAGAACAGACAGAACCTTTTCAACCACCGGTTCCCCCTGTAGTACTCCTAGAATGTATGATGTATAAAAATAAATAAAAAATTGTCAATATTAAATGTGCCACCCAATTGGGCATATAATTTGTTATATATACATATTGTTTCTCTAACCATTTTCTATGTATGTTATGTTTTGTTCACATGCTGCCATCTAGTGACCTTTTGTGGTAATGCCTCTGTATTTCTTTGTCTGATCTATGACACACTATCTTTCTGTGTAATGCTCCACCCTTCTTGCTGAGTTTGTACTTCCTTTCTAATGGAGAAAAGCTAAAGGCCACATGCAACATGGGCACATGTATTCTGCATAAGTAAGCTTCAGCCAGTATCATCTTTTGACTGCACAATACTACAACCTGTTCATCTGCTGTAACCTGTCATCTGATGTATTCTGATGTTTTGGATTAAAGCAACTTCTGTGAATGGAATCGGTATTAGCGAGTTCAAGCTATCTGGTAAAGATTGTCCTCAGTGATTATATCTGCTTATACAGGCCAGGCATAGAGGTTTCACAGGGGATAAATCGCTTCACAACAATCGGAGTCAGAATATTAAACCTCATTTGTTGTATAGATGTACAGTAAAATAGTGCACAGAGGTCTGCTTGTAAGTAGGAGACATGTAAGGATATCACTACATACCTTGGTGCCACCTGAATAAAAACGGATTACCAAACACTGAGAATATAAAAATGCACTTACTAATTTGTTTTCTTGCATGTAAATTTTCTGTAGCTTTGGACAACCTTTAGCTATTACGACCATTCCTTCATCGGAGATTTTGTAGCACTGTCCAAAATGTATATCTCTCAAATCTTTGCATCTGGAGCCCAGCTGTAAACAAGTTTTAGAAATGAGAACCGAATCAAGCAGCAAAATACAAAGACCACTGATAAACAGAAACAGGTTACCACAAATTAAACTTTGTGTGCCTAACACTCAAAAGTGTGTGGGTATTAAGGACTTTAAAAAAAGAACGTACTAAATTGACCCCATTCCAGGACTTTACTACAAAACTTTCAATACCACAATCTGATTTTCTACCATTTAATGCTAGACTGGTGGTCTGCCTCCGCAAATACTCACTTACAGATCCAACAACCCCCGAGTCAGTATGGTCCTTTATGACAGCCAATTCACCCCATGGAAAAAAGGGAATCACTCTCTTTTGTAATCAAAAATGGTCAACCCCCCCCCCCCCCCCTTTACTTATGTGGTTAGAAGAGCTTGAACTATGCCTTACCCACACACAGTGGCAAAAAAAGCCATTTAACTTAAATACTCGTGCTCCAAAATTGCCCAAAAAATGCACTTAAAGCGGGAGTTCACCCGAAAAAATTGTTTTAACATTAGATTGATGCTCATTTTGTCAAGGGGAATCTGGTACTTTTTTGTAAAATCGAAGCAGTACTTACCGTTTTAGAGAGCGATCTTTTCCGCCGCTTCCGGGTATGGTCTTCGGGACTGGGCATTCCTATTTGATTGACAGGCTTCCGACGGTCGCATACATCGCGTCACGAGTAGCCGAAAGAAGCCGAACGACGGTGCGGCTCTATACGGCGTCTGCGCACCGACGTTTGGCTACTTTCGGAAAATTGTGACGCGATAGATACGACCGTCGGAAGCCTGTCAATCAAGTAGGAATGCCCAGTCCCGCAGCCCATACCCGGAAGCGGCGGAGAAGATGCATCTCTAAAACGGTAAGTACTGCTTCGATTTAAAAAAAAACACCCGATTCCCCTTTACAAAACCAGCCTCAATCTAATGTTAAAAAAGTTTTTTGGGTGAACCTCCACTTTAAGATGGTATCTGACCCCATATTCTGTCGCCCAATTTTCAAACTGTTGTGAAAACCTATGTTGGAGAGGGTGCGGACAAGTGGGGACATTGAAACATATGTTATGGTCATGCCTAAACATTAGAAGTTTTTGAAATGCTGTTTTCAACCTAATTTCTGCACTTACAGGCATAATTACTACAGCAAATGTAGCACTGGCCCTCTTAAGTGTTCATGCAGATACATACATTCCCACCTATGTTCAGACATATTATCTTAACCACTTCAATACCGGCCAATAGACATATGACGTCCACAGATGGGATCTCCCAAATGACGTCCTGGGCTTTGCCGGGGGATATCTGAATGATGCCTGCAGCTAGAGGCATCATTCAGATATCCATGTCTTCAAGCAGCAATTCTGCGCACCATAAGAATGATCGGTTCCGCCGCTTCATCGTTCTTATAGGCAGCGGGAGGGGACATCCCCCCTCCCGCCACCATCCGGTGCTTCTCCGGGCTCTCCCGTGCCACCGGGGGCCCGGAGAAGAAATCGTCCGGCGCAGGTAGGAAGCATAGAGATGACTGGTGACCAGATGGTCACCAGTCATCGCTATGACCTTAGGAAAACCCGGGCGTGATGACGTCACACCCGGGTACCCGTAAGTAAACAAAGCCGGGATTGCGGCTAGTGAGCAACACAGATCATGAGATCGATTAATTTTTTTTTCACCGATCTCATGCTTTTCAGCCTGGAGGAGAGATGCAAAGTCTTATTGACCCCGCATCTCTCCATAAAGGAGGACCTGTCACACACATTTCCTATTACAAGGGATGTTTACATTCCTTGTAATAGGAATAAAAGTGATTAAAAAAAAGTGTTAAAACATAAATAAATAAAGGGGGGGAAAAAAAAACAATAAAAAAAAAAAAAAAAAAAAAAATTAAAAAAACGCCCCTGTCCCCAGTAGCTCGCGCGCAGAAGCGAACGCACACGCAAGTCCCGCCGACATATGTAAACGCTGTTTAAACCACATATGCGAGGTATCGCCACGTGCGTTAGCGTGCCAGCAACAATTCTAGCACTAAATCTCCTCTGTAAATCAAAACTGGTAACCTGTAAACATTTTCAAAGCATTGCCTATGGAGATTTTTAAGTTCCGAAGTTTGGTGCCATTCCATGAGTGTGAGCAATTTTAAAGCGTGACATGTTAGGTATCTATTTACTAGGTGTAACATAATCTTTCATATTTTACAAAAAATTGGGCTAACTTTACTGTTCTGTTATTTTTTTAATTCATGAAACTATTTCTTTAAAAAAAAAAAGGCTTTTGAAAAATGTTTGTGCAAATACCGTGCAAGATAAATCGTTGCAATGACCGTCGTTTTGTTCCCTAGGGTGTCTGCTAAAAAAACATATATAATGTTTGGGGGTTCTGCGTAATTTTCTAGCAAAAGAAATGATTTGTACATGTAGGAGAGAAGTGCCAGAATAGGCCCGGTTTTGAGGTGTGTATAAAAGCCCTGTATTAAAGTGGTTAAATATTCTCTTGGCAGCACACATTTTAATAGCCAGGAAATGGAAGTCACCATATGAACCAAACATCTCTGAACTCAAGCAATATATGGACATACTAGATTAGGAACAAGGGAGTAGTATATAGAGATAACAAATCTGCCAAAACATGGGCACTTTGGCAACAGCTCAAAATATTGTGTCATATGATCTGCAGATACTGTTTGCCACAACCCTAATGCCACTATATTCTTTATTTTTATTTATTTTTTGTCAAAAATATTTTATTGAGTACAAAGGTGTAATACACATTACAGGGAATACATTAAATACATTGAAAATAGAGAAGCTCAAATATTCTTATTCCAATATGTAAATATACAAAGTAAATATTTGTGGACAAAGCATGGTATACTATTTAGTCACTAATGACTTTAAGATTATTAAGTTTAGAGGTTTTATGTAATTATTAGTAACTACTGACATATATAATGTCCTCTGTGAAGCAAAGTTATTAACAATACAAAGGGAGCTTCAAAATCATAATAGTAAAATAGAAAAAAGAAATTAATAACGAGAACTAGAAGAACATAAAATGGAGAAAAAAAAAGAGAGTACTGGAACCTTAAGGGGGGTCCGCGTGGTGGAGCCAAGAGCCACCGCTCCAATCCAAGAGATGTTGAACAATGGCATTTATAACAAACTGATTCAGCTACCATGGCAGTAGTACTCTATTGTCCAAGGTTGGCATAATATATGCAATCCAGGGCTGCCACATCCTCTCGAACTTGGGGATCATGTCCAATTCGATAGCAGACATCTTGGCTTGGGTCATGGTATAATTCATCTTAGCTATAAGCTTAATGCAAGACCAATTTAGGTGATTTCCAAGATTTTGCTAGTGTCTGTTTGGCTGCTGTGAAGAGTTGCACCAGCAATTTGAATTGAGTATGTGAAATAGAGTCTGGTTTTAAGTTGAGTAGTGCCATTGCAGGATCAGGAAGGATTGTTTTCCCTAGTAATTTGGTTACAATTTTAAATATACCTTTCCAAAATGTTTGTGCTTTAGGACATGACCACCAAATATGAAGATATGTGCCCAAATCTGTACACCCTCGAAAACATTGTGGCGAATAGTTCTGCACATATTTGGCTACCCTGGCTGGTATCAGGTGCCACCTAGTCAGTAGCTTGTAGTTGGCTTCACTAGCCATTATGTTGGGGGAAGCGGTTTTAGTTGTTGACCATATTTGGTTCCATTCTGAAATCTCTAGTGTACGTTCAAAGTCCTGCTCCCACTTCCCAACATAAGATGGTTTATCTCTACAGGCATGGATCAGCATATGCGAATATATAGTGGATATTGCACCTCTGGCATTGGGTTCTTTTTGACATATGTCTTCGAAACTGGACAGTTGTGTCAGTGAAGTTGTAGTGTTTAATAGAGGTGTAAAAAAGTTTTTAATTTGTAAATATCTAAACAACTCTGATTGCGGAAGACCATATTTTTCACATAGGGATGGAAAGGGGATAAATGACGAGGCATACAAAAATTTGTACATATATAAGACACCCCTGGATGCCCATTCTTTAAAGGATTTAGGGAATATTCATGCAGGATAGAAAGCTGGGTATTTATAAAATGATAGTAAAGGGTTGTGTAGGGATTGAAGTGAATTATTTGTCTTGAATCTATCCCAAAGGGAAATTAAATGTTTAGTTATAGGGTTTCTTAGTTTTTTACGGTCTTTTGGTGACATCCATAATAAGTTAGATATTGGGAAAGTATCACACTCAATGGCTTCTATAGACACCCATAACAGGGTTTCTTGGTATGCCTGGTATTTATTAAGAGTAGCTACGTGTGCTGCTCTATAGTAATAGGTGAAATTAGGGCATCCTAAACCACCTCTAATTTTGGGGAGATAGAGTGTATGCGTTTGTATCCGTGGTTTGGAGGATCCCCATATACCGTATTTATCGGCGTATACCGCGCACTTTTTTGCCCTGAAAATCAGGGCAAAATCGTGGGTGCGCGATATACGCCGATATCCGCTTTCCCGCGCCGAGTTTGGAATACTGCGCCGACACCGGGCAGTCTCGGCTCCTTCCGCACTCACGTCCTGGACGTACAGGACGTCAGCGCGGGTAGCCGAGCATTGCCGACAATACACGAGTGTACTGCGCTCTGTATATGGTTGGCGCAGTATTCAAACTCGGCGCGGGAAACGAGCGGGGAGGACGCCGCAGAAGGACACCCGACCCGCCCAAGAGGACACCCGACCCGCCCAAGAGGACACCCGCTGAAGACGGACGCCGGACCCGCCGAAGAGGACACCCGAAGCCGCAGAAGGACGCCGGACCCGACGAGGCCGCCGCGCAAGACACCAAAACTGCAAGTACAAAAAAAACAAAAAAAATTTTTCCACAGGACTGGGGGCCACTTTAGGGGTGCGCGGTATACGCGGGAGCGCGTTATACCGTGATAAATACGGTAAATGACAGTGATTTTCTTTGTATTATTCGCAGATAATAAGCTGGAATGGAAATTGGTAAGACTCTAAATAAATATAAAAGTTTCGGCAATAATGTCATTTTGACAGCGTTTAATCGTCGAAACCACGATAGCGGGAGATGGGACCATGATTTCATCAGATTTGATAACCGTTTCAGAATTGGGGGATAATTAAGTGAGAATAAGTCCAATAAGGATGATGCGAGATGTATCCCTAAATATGGAATTGATTTGCTATTCCATGTGAAAGGGAGGCCAATTTTTGCAGATCTCAATTCCAATTCAGAAAGGCATATGTTTAGCGCTAAACATTTTTTAGGATTTATGGATAGACCAGTAGATTCTGCAAATTTACTGAGTATGGGGACGAGATTTGGGCCAGATACTTGGGGTGATGAAAGAAATAAGAGGATATCATCCGCAAATAGACAAAGTTTGTGCTGATATCCACCAAGTTCAATACCAGTTATAGTGGGATCAGATCTAATCTTTTGTGCCAATGGTTCAATGAGTAGGGCAAATAATGAGGGGGATAAAGGACATCCTTGACGCGTGCCTCTCTCTATGATAAAGGGGTCTGATTTATATCCTGCATACTTAACGTGTGCTTTAGGTTTGTTGTATAAAGCCATAACCCAGTTGGTGAAGTTAGGGCCGAAGCCCCATTTCTGCAGGGTATAATTCAGGTAGGGCCATGAGACAGAGTCAAAGGCTTTTTTAATATCCAATGAGAGGAAGCAGGTTGGGATTCTGCGCGTCTTAGCAATATGAGCCAAGAGGACTGCTCTGCAAACGTTGTCCCCCGCTTGGCGTAAGGGCATGAAGCCGACCTGGTCCTTGGGTATGAGAGTGCCGAATGCCACTATATTCTTAATAAACCTCTCCGCTTTTCCCATTTCCACATTACATGTGTGTTATAAGTTATGCTACAGATTTCTTGCTCCAGGGCTTTTACCCTTGCAACTTTTAAATCTCTAATAAAAATCTCTCTAAAAAAAAAAAAAAAAAAAAAAAGAAGTCAGAAGAAGATTATAAAGTGGTTGTAAACCCCTATATATACCAGCAGTTGCTGGCCTTAGATGATGCAAAGATGAAAGAAATCCTCCTATATAGGTTGTACCTGTTAATCTGCAGCCCTTTCTCCTCTTCTCCTGCAGCTATATAAAGTCAAAAACGTATACAGCTTGTCTGAGCTTTCAAAAGGGGGAGGGGGCGATGTTACACTCTGCAGAGCTCAGTGAGAGCTGATTGGGGGAAGGGACACACCCTCTTCACACAGAAACAGAGCTTAGGTTGTGCTAAAGCCCCCTCCCAGTCAAAATTGTTCATCTTTTGTTGTCAGGAAAACTTGTCAGAAGCGACTCAAAAGATAGAGGAAGGAGGCAGCATATGTTTTTTTTTTTCATATTTAATGTTAGAGGTTTACAACCACTTTACCTTTAAGCCTCCTCAAACTAATTAGACTTTAAAATCAGCTAAAAAGAAAGCTAGGTAATAAGGGCGATGAATATTTGTGAAACCCAACAGCTGAAAGATTAAAATAACTTGCTGAATCTATCCAAGGGCAATAATCTAAAGGTAAAGAAATGTCACATGTTACAGAAAACCAGTCATGACTGAGCTAATGCAATAGTTTGAACATTACTGCAAATATATATATATATATATATATATATATATATATATATATATATATATATATATATATATATATATAGTGTGAGGGCGGGACCCTGTGCTATGGGAAAGATTGCTGGTTTACGCCATATGTTGGTGAGAAAGACACACTAATTACACAGCTGTGTGTTCAGCTATTTAGTTCCGACCTGACATGGCTCAGGGCCCCACCCTACAGACAGCAAGTCTGTCCCGGGAATCAGGTGGATTCCAAATCCCTCTGAGTGGAGTCAGGGGATGTGTGGATGTCTGCAAGAGGCAGATGTCATTTGGAGTAAGCAAGGTTTGAGCTTGTCTCTAGGAAACTGTTTGGTTCTGAGGAACATATCCATGGCCTAAGCTAAAGGCCTGAAAGAGCCGGATAACAAGTATGGAAGCCAGGAGGCTAAACTGTTGATTTGTCAAGATCCAGGAATGGTGGAACCCCCTGCGTGGGCAGCTGTTGTATTTGTGAACTTTTATACTTGTAAATAAAAGTGGGCTACCAGGCCCTTAAAAACTCAGTTCTGGATTGGCGTACTCACTGGAAAACGCATCTATCGCTGGAGTCTAATAACCCCAATCTTACAATATATATATATATATATATATATATATATATATATATATATATATATTTTTAAATATATTGTTATTTTTATTTCAGGTTTATGAAAAGGTGCATCCAAATATCCAAGGATATTGTGAAGCATACACATAAGAACATCTCCATTCACCATATGATGTGGAGAATACAAACTATTACATTTTAAATCTGATCATCATGAGCGTTTTTGACCTTTCTAGTTCTAGGGATGTGACCATAATGGTTAACAGTGAGCGGCTTTCCACAGGTGGTGGATTGAGTGTACACTTTATGTTACAGCACATTTGGTGGTAGATTAAGACAATATATGGATAAGAACTTTAATTTGATCTGCACAAATTAAAATTTTTGGCATTATTTTGATCATTGGAGTATGTTATATAAAATAAGGTATACACAGATTATTTTTGTTCATTAGCATTTATCGTTTTTCATACAAATTTTGGGTAGCTGCTTTTTCACCTATAGTTCTTCTTAAATGCACAATGTTTATTGAGCAAGGAGGGGGAAGAACAGAGAGCTGTGACTGACAGTCAACAGCTCTCTGCTCAAGGAGCTGTGAAAACCGAGCGATCGGTGGGGTTCGATTGCTCGGTTCTCAGTGTGGAGGCACGGGGGACAGATTCAGAATCCACCTAGGCAAGTATGATTTGAGGGGGGATCCTTTACTTCTCTTTTAAACCCACCTATCCTTTACACCCAAGAAAGAGCTGCTTCTGTTTGATCGGAAAATGTCATGGTGCTGCACATGTGATCAGTTATGAAACCAGACATTTGATGTTTGACCGTTTGGCTGAGCACACAAGCAAATAACAGTTAGCAATCCCGGCATACCAGGAAAGTAATTTTATTTTTATTTTTTTAACCATAAAATAAATGGGTTTAGTTCCACTTTATGTTTTATTGCTGTTGAGGGGCTTTGGGCTTCAGCAGAATGTTGGCCTCCAGTAAGAAGAATCAGGAGCAGGGCTGGAGGCAATTTACAGTACAGCACACACCAATTTTGGTAGCATAATAATTAATGTATGTTGCTAAAAGGACATTATTTATCAAATTGTTATTAGCAACGTTCCGCTTTAAAAATTATTTAATATTGAATAATTAGATAGGCACTACCATGATTGGTTCTTCTTAACCTCTTGACCACCGCCCCATGTCAAAAAGACGTCCTCTTTTTAAAGTTGAATATCTCGATAACGGCAGCAGCTGCTGCCACAACCGAGATATTCATCTTTTCAGGGGGCGGTGGTGTACACGATAACGGCTGTCTCCGCGGCGGATTCGCCGCGAGATCGCCGTTATCGGTGGCGGGAGAGGGGGCCCCCCCCCTCCCGCCGCTCTCCCGCGCCCTCCGCCGCTTACCGGAGCCGTCGGTAGCGGCGGAGGGGATCGGATGTGTCCGGCAGCTGAGCGGGGACGGGACTGAAGGAGAAATCTCCTTCACCCGTCCTCATAGCTCTGCTGGGCGGAAGTGACGTCAAAACGTCAGTCCCGCCCAGCCTCTTAAAGAAACATTTTTTTTTTTGTCATTTGAAAAAATGACATTTTTTTTTTTTTTTTTTTTTTTTGCATTTAAGTCTAATTATGAGATCTGAGGTCTTTTTGACCCCAGATCTCATATTTAAGAGGACCTGTCATGCTTTTTTCTATTACAAGGGATGTTTACATTCCTTGTAATAGGAATAAAAGTGATCAATTTTTTTTTTTTTTTTTTTTCAGTGTAAAAAATTATAAAACTAAATAAAAATAAATAAGAAAACCAAAAAAAAATTTTTTAAAGCGCCCCGTCCCGACGAGCTCGCGCGCAGAAGCAAACGCATACGCGAGTAGCGCCCGCATATAAAAACGGTATTCAAACCACACAAGTGAGGTATCGCCGCGATCGTTAGAGAGAGCAATAATTCTAGCCCTAGACCTACTCTGCAACTCAAAAAATGCAACCTGTAGAATTTTTTAAACGTCGCCTATCGAGATTTTTAAGGGTAAAAGTTTGACGCCATGCCACGAGCGGGCGCAATTTTTAAGCGTGACATGTTGGGTATCATTTTACTCGGCGTAACATTATCTTTCACAATATATAAAAAAATTGGGCAAAATGTATTGTTGTCTTATTTTTTAATTCAAAAAAGTGATTTTTATCCAAAAAAAGTGCGCTTGTAAGACCGCTGCGCAAATACGGTGTGACAAAAAGTATTGCAATGACTGCCATTTTATTCCCTAGGATGTCTGCTAAAAAAAAAATATATAATGTTTGGGGGTTCTGATTAATTTTCTAGCAAAAAAATTGTGATTTTCACATAAAGGAGAGAAGTGCCAGAATTCACCTGGTGGGCAAGTGGTTAAAGTGGCATTTAACCCAAAACATATTACGAAGGAGCTTACCAATCAGAGTTTTCTTTTCTAAGGCCACTTTCACACTGAGGCGCTTCTAAACTGCCAGTAAAAACACGGAGCGCTTTTGAAGAGCTTTCCATTCATTTTAATGGAGAGGGGAGTTTTTCACAGCCCTGCCTGCACACTGCCCCAGTGTGAAAGCATTCATTGATTTTAATGGAAATAGGTTTTGGTGAGCTTTTTTGGCGCTGTTTTTAGCATGAAAGCGCCTGAAAAAGGTCTTAGGCTTTTTCCCCTCCGTTTTCAACCTGGTGATCTGACCAGTAACATCCCTCCTGTATTAGAGTGCTTCCACTCTGGATAGCAGTACTGACAGTTTGGTGGGAGGGGAGTCTTGGATGTACTAGTACATTTAAAAACACTAACAAATTGAAGCCAAACTCCAGCTAATATTTTCTAAGCGGTTACAGCAAACATATTTTTCTTTTTGGGATAAAAGGTTTTACATGAAATTAAAGCGGATCATTGTAAGCAGCCCTGCTAGTGTTAATTGGTTTGTCTCATCTCTGCAACTGATGCATTCTGCTTGAGAGCAGGGGAGGGCTGGCAGGGGGGGCAGGGTGGAAATCTCCCCCCGGGCTGGTGACACCATGCACAGCCACCGGCCGCCACTACCAAATGCTGTTTTTGCAGAGCAGGAATATGCCTGCTGGAGCTCTGTTAACACAGGTCACGGCTGCTGCTCACCGCCCACTGTGCAGCCGTGCCTGTGTCAGCTCCGAGGTAGATGGCTGCAGAGCTGAGCTATGTCTCATCTCACACATAGCTCAGCCTCAGTGCACACCAGAGCTGACATCCCCTTCTCTCTCTGCAGAGACACGAAGAGAGATAGAGCTCATCTGCTCCTCCTCCTTCTGAGTCTGCCCTGCCCACACTCGCCGGGCATGTGTGGGCACTGGACAGGAAGTTTGAACCCAAAAAAGCATCAGACAGCCTGCCTGCGCCTCAGCCTCCATCCTGGTAAGCTCACCCTCTCTAGTTTCTCCTGCCTCCCAGTGTATAAAAAGGGGTGCTCTGTGGACTTTGTTAAAGGAGAGGGGAGCAGGCTTTGGTGAGCAGAGACCCTCTTTACACAATAGTCCACAGCATGCACCCTTAAATCAAGTTTCCCAGAACACCCCTTGCAGCGGACTCTGGTGTAAGGGGAGGCCTCTGTGCGGACTCTGGTGTAAGGGGAGGCCTCTGTGCGGACTCTTGTGTAAGGGGAGGCCTCTGTGCGGACTCTTGTGTAAGGGGAGGCCTCTGTGCGGACTCTTGTGTAAGGGGAGGCCTCTGTGCGGACTCTTGTGTAAGGGGAGGCCTCTGTGCGGACTCTTGTGTAAGGGGAGGCCTCTGTGCGGACTCTTGTGTAAGGGGAGGCCTCTGTGCGGACTCTTGTGTAAGGGGAGGCCTCTGTGCGGACTCTTGTGTAAGGGGAGGCCTCTGTGCGGACTCTTGTGTAAGGGGAGGCCTCTGTGCGGACTCTTGTGATCATGAAAAATCTTAGACTGTTTTCCTCGATCCATCACTTTTCCACGCTCTATGGGCCACTTGACTGGACTTGCCCCCCAGGCCTAAGGCTGCCAGCCCTCCCCTGCTTGAGAGCTTGTCTTTTTGAAAAAAACAACAGACTTACTGCCTTCATCACCAGATAAAAATTATAGAAAGCAAGCTTAAAAAAAGAAGAAGACAAATGCAGCCATCACATCTAAGAAATGGTATGCTGCAATATAATGATATGTTTGCTTTTAAAAACACTTTAAAAGTATAAGTAAGCCAAAAATCTACCTTTTAGTATGTTTGGCACTATATCTCGACATACAATGTTTTCTTAAGCTATTTTTTTTTTTTTTTTTTTTACTTTTGCAAAATACCTTACTGGGAGATCCTGACAGTAACAGCACTTCCTGCATCATGGCAGCATTAAAAACCTGTTGTGTAAGCTCCTAGCCATAGGATGACTAGGAGTCAGGTTTATTAGATAGGCAACCCCGAATACACCTGGGTGAAGCTTCACTAGCAGGGAAGTAACTTCTGTACTACTGTTATAAAAAAAAAAAAAAAGGGAAGAAGAACTATGGGCAAATTTACTAGATATGATAAAGTCTGTCGCTGGCTGGCATTAACTGTTATCTAGCATCTCCAGGTTTTATCATCAGTTTATAGGGCCAAAAGATCCATTATCTTTTACTGTCTTTAATCGGCCAAATGTGGCCGTTACAGCTTTCATTCACATCGTTTCAAAAATGTTAAAAACAGCTTTTTACTAGAGCTATGCTTCAATTTATTTGTCTCTTAAAGTAGTTGTAAACTTCAGACATGAAATATGAACAAAGCATATCACTCTATAGTGTGACAGAGTAGGGAGCCCCAGCTCAGTTCCTGAGTGAAGGCCCCGCCCTTTCCTACAATTGGCTGTCAGAGCTTTCGTCACTGAGCTCTGCAGTGTGCGACTTCAGCTCTCCTCCCCCTTTTTTCTAAACTTTCAGAGAAGCCTAAAAATGTAGCACTTTGAATGCATGTAGAGAAGAGTGCTGCAGATGGACAGGTAAAACTTGTGTAAGAGGATTTGTTTAACCCTTTCATGACTAAGCCTATTTCTGACATTTGGCGTTTACTTAGAACCCCCAAACATACACAATATATATATATATATATATATATATATATATATATATATATATATATATATATATATATATATATATATATATATATATATATATATATATAAAATGTTTGGGGGTTTGAAGTAGTTTTCTAGCAAAAAATACGGATTTTAACTTGTAAACACCAAATGTCAGAAATAGGCTTAGTTATGAAAGGGCTAAACAAATCCTCTTACACAAGTTTTAGCTGTCTATTAAATACCACCAAAATATCACCAAAAGAAAGCTCTATTTGTGTGAAAAAATAAGGACAAAAGTTTCATATGGGTACAGTGTTGTATGACTGAGTAATTGTCATTTAAATTGTGAGAGCACCGAAAGCTGAAAATTGATCTGGTTAGGAAGGGGGTTTAAGTGCCCAGTGGTCAAGAGGTTAAGGGAGACTCAAAAGCATGCCGTGTTAATTCTACAGACAAACTGTATGACATATACAATTTCTTTATTTTGCCCATTGCTCCACTGTTAATGCCACGACACCACGACAGTCTTCATCAATTCATGATGGTGCAAACTACAAGAAGTCCATGTTTCCTGTCAATTTAAAAAGTTAGTTTGAGCCAGCTTGGCTGAAATGAATGCCTTTTTGCTGCTTTACCATGTCGGTCATGTGGCATCTCCGCCATTCAGGAAGTGTCTTATATTTCTATCAACAAGAATTATATGATGGGCCGATGTGGAGCTCCACCTTCACTGTATACTGTAGCTCAGCAATTAGAAAGGGCATGAATGCCTGAAGTTGCTGTATGATTCTCTGATGAAGGCTATGCTCACTTTCTTGCAATCCACAACATGTCCTTTTGACAGAAGCAATCAAACAATCAACTTCTGTCATTCGAAGAGGACTACTCAGTAGGACCAGCCAATTGTCGGCGTATGTACAGGTTAACCCAATATGCCCAAGGAGTGTGTGAAAAGTTGTGTAGAAAATATAAGTCAGCAATATGCTTATTGTAAAAGATTTACAATGAAGGAATCAAATATTACTGATCGTACCTGGTTGAGTGCCATGTCTGTTAGCCGATCCTGATTTCCAACATGCACCTTTTTCAAGGAAGGACAATGTGTAGCCAAAGCAACAAGTGATGAGTCAGACAGCTGTTTACACCGGTAGGCAGTGTATTTCACCAGACCTGAGCAATTCATCGCCAGTTTGCAGATGCCAGCATCTGTCACATTCAGACAGTCTGAAATGTTAATTTCTGTTATATTCCAGCATCTAGAGGCAATCTTTTCTAATAAGATATCCTTCACCTGGAAAAATAAAAAAAAGATACATCAACCAACTGTCATATACATTACAATGACATACAGAATCACCACCATCTGCTTTGCTATGACGACATCAACAGACTAGGAGTTTTCCAATAGCATTATCATTATTTTACTAAATGTTTTGGCTGAGTTGGTATGAAATAAATGACATTTAACCACTTAAGACCCGGACCAATATGCAGGTAAAGGACCAGGCCCCTTTTTGCGATTCGGCACTGCGTCGCTTTAACTGACAATTGGATCCCAAACAAAATTGGCTTCCTTTTTTCCCCACAAATAGAGCTTTCTTTTGGTGGTATTTGATCACCTCTGCGGTTTTTATTTTTTGCGCTATAAACAAAAACAGAGCGACAATTTTGAAAAAAAAAAAGAAATATTTTTTACTTTTTGCTATAATAAATATCCCAAAAATATATAAAAAAAAAGTTTGTTTTCCTCAGTTTAGGTCAATACGTATTCTACCTATTTTTGGTATAAAAAAAAATTGATTTGCGCAAAATTTATAGCGTTTACAAAATAGGGGATAGTTTTATTGCATTTTTATTTATAATTGTTTTTTTACTACTAATGGCGGCGATCAGTGATTTTTTTTTTTTTGTGACTGCGACATTATGGCGGACACATCGGACAATTTTTTTCACATTTTTGGGACCAAAAAGTGCTATAAAAATGCATTGTTTACTGTGAAAATGACAATTGCAGTTTGGGAGTTAACCACTAGGGGCGCTGAAGGGGTTAGGTGTGACCTCATATGTGTTTCTAACTGTAGGGGGCAGGGCTGGACGTGTGACGTCATTGATCGCCTTTCCCTTTATCATCAGGGAACAGACGATCAATGACAGCGCCACTGTGAAGAACAGGGAAGGTGTGTTTACACACACCTCTCCCTGCTCTTCAGCTCCTGTGACCGATCGCGGTACTCCGGCGGTGATTGGGTCCGCGGGTGCCGCGGTCACAAAACTTCGGACTGGGTCGCGGGCGGGCGCATGCGCGACCCACGGCTGGGCACTTAAAGAAGGACGTACAGGTACGTGATTGTGCCCAGCCGTGACATTCTGCTGACATATATTGGCATTAGGCGGTCCTTAAGTGGTTAAACCCCAACCGAAAATTTCCCCACTCAAAATAAACCTAGGGATAAACTATCGATATCCAATTTTTAATTTATTTTTGGCAGATTTAACAACTTGTTGGGAGTCATCAGCCCGCCTCTCCACCTCAGCCATTCAGAGGAAGCTTTGAATTTACTCATAGAATACAAAGTCGCCTATGAATGGCTGAGCACCCAGCTGTGAGATGGTAAGTCTCTGTTTCACAGTTCAAACCCAGCACTGTGGAGTTGATATACTACACTAAAGTGGGATACACACTATAAGAAAATTGGGCGAAAGTTTGTCAGATTTTTTTCATTGCTTCACAGCAAATTTTGTGCAACTAAGCTTTGACAGAAAAAAAAAAACTAGGAAGCCGATTGGTTTTAATACAGAGCTGCACCAGATTTTCACTCTCCAGTTTTAGTAAATTAACAAAGTTATCAGCTTGGTCCAAAAGAACGTTTCAATTCAAAGAAACCTGGAGATCAACTTTAATGTTATATTATACTTGATGAGTTCTTTTACTCAGACTTTTTTATTCATATGGCAAATTGAAAACGTAACATTAAATATAAAAGCACATCTAGCTAAAAGGGTCATACAGTAAAATTCTTATTACAATAGTTTTCTGGGATCCCAAGAAAGACTAAATCATCCACCATGCTTTACAGTAATCCTGGCTCTGCTTTTATTTATTGACCTATAATTCAGGCAAAACCGTGACAGCATCACATTATTTCACCCTTCAATCGATCTCCTTTTTAGTTTTTGGGAGCCAGCATCTCTCTCCAAAATAAATAAAACTACAAAAACATTTTTCACAAATTAAACTACATTTTCTTCCTTTCTATGAAAAAGAAAATCCGACTTAAACAAATCATTTGAAGGGTTTTTGCTAGCAGTTTGGGGGAAGCTTGCTTGTACAAAAGCCATTCTTAATTATACTTTACAAGCAGCAATTAACTGCATAAACACAATAAGCGACTGCGGAGACTCCTAAGTATCCTAAATGAGATCCAAAAAGATAAGTACATTATTTATTGGCATATAACACTCACTTTTTCACCCTGCAAATCGGTTGCAAATGGTGTTTGCGTGTTAAACACCGATACTGCAATTTGGGCTGCCTAGGAGAGAACGGGGAGGGGGCGGGACGAGCGCCATCAGATTACATACAGCAAAAATCTCCCATTTACTCAGCAGCCTCTGTGATAGGAAGTCTCGTCTTCTGGGCCGGCATTGGACCAGTGTTCTGATTATCATAGAAGCCGGTCCAGGAGGTGGGACTTTGTATTAAAGAGGCCGCTGAGTAAACAGGAGATTCTCACTGTATTTAATCTGACGGCGCTCATCCCACCCCCCTCCCCGAGATGGGCATTGATCATGCTACAGTCATGCTGTCACGAACAGGCGTCAAGCTTGAAGACCAGTAGCTATAGCAGTTGCAGGACAGGTATACAGGCAGTCACTTCTGGCAGATGACAGAAGCTCATCTGAGGTGCAGAGTCTAAGTACTAGCTGGTGTTCACCAGAGCTCCTGATGGTGGAGATGGATTTAGCTGCGTGCTAGCACCAGGTCGCAGTCCTCAGGTTTGCCCTACCAGGGTACGAGCAAGCCGGGGTCCAGTAGCGGATGAGCAGATAAGGGTTAAACAGCAGCGTGGTCAGTAAACAAGCCAAAAGTTCAGTAATGATTAGTTGCAGGTTGGCATCAGGAAGTAGAGTAGTCAGGGAACAAGCCAAGTGTCAATCAGGAGTGGTAGCAAAATACAGATGGCAGCATGGAAAACAAATAGCAAGGCACTGGCTAAGAAGGCATAATAACATGGCAAAAAGTAAGTGCAGAGACAAGGCTTTTATAGGAAGTTCATGGGAGGAGCACGGAGTTCAAGGTTCAACAGCAATCAAGACACAAGGCAGAGTTTTCCAATGGATTAGATAAGATCTGTCCAATAGATCAGGCAGGGAGCTGTCCAGCATCCCAGATAGCTCTGTGGGAAGAGTCAACGCCAGAAACATAGAAGAGGTCCCAGGTTCAAGCCCAGGTCCTTTAAGGCTGCAGGTGGGCATTGATCAAGCTGCACTGACACTTATTAATTTTAAATAAAGAACTTGGAAGAAAAAAAAAAATTCCTGAAACTTCCCTCTTAAAATGGTGTGTGTTATACGCCTATGCAACATCCATATATATTTCCATAAAACAAAAACGCAATGTACCCTTTTCAGTCAGTTGTAGTTACCATGTTTCCCGAAAAAAAGGCACGAGTCTTTTATTCATTTTGGCAACAAAAGACCCAGTAGTGATCATTTGTGGGGTAGGGCTTGTCACCATATTGCCTGGCTATGCGGGCAAGCGCAGTGAGACACGCGCACCTGGCTGTGAAGCTGCAAGCGGTCACAGCCGGATGCCTACAGTGATATTGCCAGCGCCGTGGACAGGCAGGGGAGAGAATGGAGGGTTTGGGTGGCCACGTTGCTGGATTGTGGGACAGGGGAGTGTCTTTTTGCGCACAGTTGTGGAATGGCGACAAACTACGGTACCTAAAAATCTCCATAGGTGACGCTATAAAAAAAAAAAATAACGGTTACCAGGTTAGAGAGTTACAGAGGAGGTCTAGTGCTAGAATAATTTTGCTTGCTCTTTACATGTAGGAGAGGGATGTCAGAATTGGCAAGTGGTTAAAAGCTGAACGCTGCTTAAATAAAAAACCATGGGGTCTTAAGCGGTTTTAGTCTTGGTGGTTTAGATAGAGAGGAATACTTAATATTTCTGCTTTCCTCGGGAGTTATTCTTCTTTTCTCCGAAGCAGCTCCAGTCCCAGAATGTTAGTGGGCTCTGCTGATCCTAAATTACCGGTACATGTGATGACGCCAACAAGGGAGTAGCCACACAAGTTATCTATCCAGAAAACATGGGAAGAGTAAAAAAGGCAGTATTTCTCTGCATTACATCTCACTCAACCCATAACAAAATGAGCATTCAACCACTGTCATACGGGAAGGTGTGTGTGTGTGTGTGTGGGGGGGGGGGGGATATTTTGATAAGCTCACTTAATTTAAGTTAAACAAATGGAGATTGGGACTTTGGATGAAACAGCGGGCTACTGGGGGTAAAAAATGAAATGAACCATTGAAAGTAGCATACATGTATTAAATAGATAAAATATCTACACAATAAAAGCAGGCAGCGGGTACAGTGACACATAAAATTTGTATTATGGATGTAATCTTGGTCATGCCAACACATAGCAATGAGTTGTTCAATTCAATCAAGTACTGGGGCGTCTGTATGCAGATGGCAACAGGCTGGATGCCTGGGGAGACGCCTAGGTAGCGTCCAGCACGTGCGTGAGGTTGCCATCCAACGTCAAGCTAGCTTGACAGTGCGGGAGGCGGAGCCTCAGCCGGGCGGCATGAAAGTCCGCCCTGAAGTGACACCGCACACACTGAAGGTGGATCATGGGGATGATGCCTTTGCGTCCTGCTAGTTGTTTGACTCTCTGCCACCTCAGCTCCCGGGACGGACAGTCTCTTGTCTAAATTTTTCACACACATCACTGAGTTTAATACTCTGATCATTATTTACTCTGTTATTTCAGATACCCCATTTCATCTGCCCCTGAGGAGTGTTTTTTATACACAAAACGCTGCGTCGGGCTTACAAAGATGTAGCTATATGCGCTAATGGGACTTTATTCCGATCAACCAATTTTATGACTCGTTTTCAGTTTATATTTTATGTTACAATTTTTGTTGTGTGCTGCTCAGCTCCTATGTTTTCACATTCATTGGATGAATTGAACAACTCATTGCTATGTGTTAACATTTGTATTATGGATGTTATCTTGGTCATGCATGTGTCACTGTACACGCTGCCCGCGCATGCGCAGCAGGGAACTGGGCAGTGAAGCCGCAGCGCTTCACTTCCCAATTCCCTCACCGAGGATGGCGGCGGGGGCAGCCGAAAGCCGAGCTACCGCTTGGCTTCGGCTGCCGTTGTCGGGGGCGACCTGGACAGGCAAGTGTCCATTTTTTAAAAGTCAGCAGCTGATGTATTTGTAGCTGCTGGCTTTTAATTTTTTTTTTTTTTCAGGTAAACCACTGCTTTAACCAACCATTTATCCATTTCAAAAGGTGTTTGATCCCCATTCAAGAGAAGGTGATGACCTTTGCATTAATTATTCCTCTTCAAACTAATTATCACTAACTCAAGAGAGGAGGTGCTATTGAGGGGAAATTAAAGCGGGGGTTCTCCATAAATAATTTTTTTTTTTTTTTCTAGCATGTCATTCAGCATAGTAGCGTGAGCTACAGTATGCCTTTATTTTATTTTTTTAGCGCCGTACTCACTGTTTAATCGGGTTGTAAAGTATCCGGGGAATGGGCGTTCCTATGCAAAGGGCTCGTGATTGACGGCCGGCTATGGCACGTCACGCTTCACGGAAATAGCCGAAATAGGTGTTTGCCCTTCACGGCGCCTGCGCAGTCAGCTCCGATGTCTGTGCGCAGGCGCCGTATAGCGCCGGGAAGAGCCGAGACCTACTCCGGCTATCTTCGGGGAGCGTGACGTGCCATAGCCGGCCGTCAATCAACTTGCCTCTGGATAGGAACGCCCATTCCCCGCGGGGAGTCTGAATCTTCACTGTAGGATTAAACAGTGAGTACGGGGCAAAATAAATAAATAAAGGCATACTGTAGCTCGCGCTACTATGCTGAATGACATGGTAGAATGTTGTTACTGAGGGTGAACCACGGCTTTAAGTTAAGAGGAAATTTTCCAATCTTGTAGGAGATACGCCCGAAGGGAGGAGAGGGCTAACAGAATTACCAATCAGAGTGGCCCTGTTCAAGTCAATGAGAGATGGGCCTATATTAGTGGGAATCACACACAGAGTAAATGGAGTCATGAATCTGACCTGGACCCAGAACCATTAATATAGAGGTAAATATCAGATCATCTCCCAGCACTTAAAATGTATACCTGATTGTCATGTTTGTTTGTTTGCTATTTGTATTTTGATGAATATACTCTGTATCCTTGTATTTTAACCTACTATTTCTTCTTTGGTGCAAGATTATAGATATTTTCGCTGTGTATTAGATAGACTAACTATACTCTAAAAAATGTTATTATGTTAACGCTTTCATTTCTGGTGAAAAGAACTCTCATTTAACCCACATCATATCTTTGAGATATTAAATCTTAAATATATATTATTCAGTTTAACAGATGCTATCTGCGGTCTAGTGAAATTAAGATGATGTACAGGTACATCCACCTGCTGAGGGAGCCTTTAGTTTTAATATGCAGGCTGTGGGAACAGACCCTTGTTATCTAAACTTTCAATAGCTTATACATATTTGCAAGGTACTAACATTTTTTTTTTTTTTCCCCATTCCCTAGAATTTAAGGGAAAAGCTTAGTGGCACACAGTGAACGTAATGTGCTTGGATAGGCTAAAGGATTTTCATCTTAATGCATTCTCTGCATTATGGTAAAAAAAAAAAAAAATCTTCCATGGTCAACCGCACGCCCCCCCCCCCCAGCTGCCCCAAAAATACTTACCCGAGTTCCATCTCAATCCAGAGATGTGCCCGAGAGGAGCTGCGCTGCTACTTCTCTCACAGGACTCAGGAGGTAGCAGCAGGGCAAAGCCACATTCTCTGTGTCATAGAGCTGGGCGATTTTTTTTTATGGACCCCGTGCCGGTCCTGAGGAGCTGCGGGCAGGACTTTTTAGGCAAGGCTGCGGCTTCGGCCTAGTCCACGGTGTCTGGCCTCGCGTACTAGGACGAAGCCACGGCCTCGCCTAAAAACTCCTGCCCGCAGCTCCTCAAGACTGGCACGGTGTCAGCGCCAGTCCTGGAGAAAAAATAAAAATAAATGATTTTGTCAAAATCTGAATCAGTTTGACCCAACAACTCGATTTTTTTAATCAAAACGATTTTTTGCACAGCCGTACTGTGTCTATAGACGCACACAGCCAAGCTCTAGATCAAGCCTGCATGAGTGTCCCCATAGCAAGCGGTGTGCTAAAGCCGAGAGTGTCAACGGGGGACCCAAGAAGAGGAGGGTCAGAGACATTCTGCGCAAAACAGGTAGGTATAACATTTTTATTATAAATCTTTAACAAATCTGCTGTTAGAATAAAAAAAAAAAAATCTTGGAAAAAAAAAAGTACCTGTTGACGACTGCTGAGATCCAGTTGCTTCCAAAACTGAAAGTCTAAGCAAAGGTCCCGCCAGTACTTGCACACAAGAGATGCTGAAAGACAACGCTCATTCAGTGACAAGAGAGAGAAAATCTGTAAAGAAAATATATTAGGATTAGTGGTTTACACTGTATGAAATGCTCAAAATCATTCTAGTTGTTACACAGTGGATTATAATGGATTATTTAAAGTAAGTCAGGTTAATATTCACTCATTACATGTAAATGACACAGTAAAACAGGAAATGGCAGCATTAAATATACTCAAGATTTAAACTTCATCAAAATCATGGACAAAAGTTATAAGAGCAACAATGCAATAAAACTACCACCATTAAAGTGATACTAATGGCAGAAGGTTTCTTTTTTTTTTATCTGTATGCATTAAGCTAAAAACCCTTGTGTGTACAGCAGCCCCCCTAATACTTAACTGAGCCCCATCTCAATCCAGCGATGTTGCACAAGTCGACTCTCTCTCACTGGCTAACACACAGCAGCATATCCCGTTGCTGTCAAAGTCAGTTAGCCAACAAGGAGAAAAGGGGTGGGGGCAAGCTGTGTCTGAATGGACACAGAGTAGTGGCTCAGCTCAGGTGACCCCCATAGCAAGCTGCTTGCTGTGGGGGCATTCAATAGAAGGGATGTGCCAAGAGCACCAGCGAGGGACCCGAGAAGAGAAGGATCTGGGGCTGCTCTGTGCAAGACCACTGCACAGAGCAGGTAAGTATGACATACACGGCCCAGCATGCCCCCAGCTCTGTCCTCACAGAATTTGACTGACAGCTGAAGGAGCCAATGGTCCTCAGCCCATTAGGTTTTATTTTTAGTCATAGGCACGCTAAATTATACAAGGAACGTTACTGTACAAGGCAAAGCTCAAAGTGAACGTATGTGTTTTACTTTAAAGTGGAGTTCCACCCTGAAAAAAATGTTTACACCAAAAATATAAAAAAAAAATGGTTTTACTTACCCGAAATAGCGGTTGCTATGCGGAAGTCCCTAATATGCCTCTTCATCCTCCGCGGTGGACCTTCTTCTTCGTCCTACACTCGGTTTCTTCTTGTGAATGGGGCGCCCTGTCTTCTGGGAACTATGTGTATCCCAGAGAGCAGCCGGTGCATTCGCAAAGCGCCGCGCTGCTCGCGCATGCGCAGTAGGAAATGGGCAGTGAAGCCACACGGCTTTACTGCCCGTTTCCCTTACTGTAGATGGCGGAGCCTGGAGCTGCCAGGATCGAGGGATCGGCCTCGGCAGGGCCGACATCGCTGGCGACTAGGACAGGTAAGTGTCCTTATTAAAAGTCAGCAGCTACAGTGTTAGTAGCTGTTGACTTTTTTTTTTTTTTTTTACCGGACCTCCGCTTTAAGACAGCTTTATTCTTCTTAAAGCACTACACTGAGATGCACACAGGAGGTAAAAAAGCATTTGTGTATATGAGAAAAGTTGAAGGCTTTTGTGGCTCTGCTTTTCTCACATATTTTTTATATCGATATCCATTTTAATAATCAACTCCTGGCAGTGGTTTTGGAGTCGGCGGATGGATAGGCGCAACAGCCCTGGGCAGTACTTTTTTTTTTACTATGGGATCAAATGTTCTTTCCTTTTTTTTAGCAGAGGCTCTGGAGAATAAAATGGTGGGTGTTGAAATGTTTATGTCACAAAGTATTTGCACAGCAGTTTTTCAAACGCAAATTTTGTGGCAAAAGAGCACTTTCATGAATTTTAGTGAACACAAGCAATATATTAGCCAAATTTATTGGTAAAATACAAAAAAAAAAAAAAAAAAGCTGTATGCCCCTAGAACGGCACCACACTACCTAAAAATCTCCATAGGCGACGCTTTAAAAGTCTTTACAGTTACACAGGAGGTCTGGCACAAAAATTATTGCTTGTGCTCTGATGTTGACAGCTATAAGTGTGGTTCCAATCACCATTTACATATGCATGCGGGATCTATGTAAGAGTTTGCTTTTGCGCATGAGCACAGGTTGGGTGGGGTCATTTATTTTTGTTAACACTGTACCTATATTTATTTTTTCAACTATATTGTGATCACAAGATATTGACAACATCTCATGTGATAGCATGGGTTGCGACAGGTCCTCTTTATGGGGAGGAGGGAATCTGGGTTCTTTTATACCCCAGAGGCCTCCTGGCCTCCAAAAGCATCTGATCAAACCAATCTCAATTTGATCAGATGTTGTACAAGCCAAAAACAGCTGGTCAACAAACACCGAAACCAGAAGTGACTAAATCCTCATCGTTTGTGGTTTCTGACATCACAGAAAGGGAGGGGGGCCCTTATGCGGCCTGTAGAAGTAATCAGGCGGCTGTATAGACCATGGGTCTTCAAACTATGGCCCTCCAGTTGTTCAGGAACTACAATTCCCATCATGCCTAGTCATGTCTGTGAATGTCAGTGTGTTACAATGCCTCATGGTATGTGTAGTTCTGCAACAGCTGGAGGGCCAAAGTTTGAGGATCCCTGGTATAGACACTCAAATAACTTCTAAATGAAAGACAATTGCCTCCTGAAAACGTATTTAGGGGGAACTGTAGAAAGTCTGGAGGATAAGCTCCAAGGTACTCAAGATCAGATCTAATGCCCCGTACACACAATCAGAAATTCCGACCGTGTGTATGCTCCATCGGACTTTTACTGTCGAAATGTCCGCTCCCAAAAAGAATGAGAGCTGGTTCTCAAATTTTCCGACGGAAAAAATTCCTATCGGAAAATCAGATCTTCTGTAGCAATTCCAACGCACAAAATTCCGACGCATGCTCTGAAGCATTGAACTTAATTTTCTCGGCTCATCATAGTGTCTCCGCGTTCTTGATGGATGAAAGTTCAGAAAACTTTTGTGTGACTGTGTGTATGCAAGCCAAGCTTGAGCGGAATTCCATCTGAAAAACTATTCAAGGTTTTTCCGACGGTAAATCCGATCGTGTAAACACGGCATTAGAATAACACCGTCCTATAAAACCATCAAATAAGGATCTTTGCACTACACACTCTGCATGTCTTCAATCCTCCTGGCTAAAGTAACAGCTGGTAGGGAGACCATCTTAGGATGCATTCATGGATGGGTTAAAAGGTTCTTTTTTTTTTTATAAGGCATTTAGTACTAAAGACAATCCCAGGGAGATGTAGTTTTGGCCACTCCAGTTATGCAACGTTCCCTAAATATCAGGAACCTTTTTACCAAGAGACCTTTAGCAAGTCTAGTTTCCAAGAAGACCCAAAGTGCTGCCAGCTATAACCTAGGGGTATTTGGTGGTAATCCCTTCTGGACACCCTCCTAAAGTCGAGAGGTGTGCAAATTTAAACACATTTTCCTGTTTAACCCCCTATGCAACTTTAACATTTTTTTTCCTGGTACTCATCCTATGGCTACATCTATAATTTTTTTATGAACATTCCTTGCCTCTAAAAATCCTCCTCAAGGCTTCCAGGTCACCATGGGAAGAGTAGAGTAAAGGATTCGGGTTTAAACACTGAACCCAGAGATAAGAGATTTGTTCCGATATGTATAACCCATGCCATAGAGATTGCCAGACATGAGGTGAGAACCGACTTCTTTTGGACACAAAGGAGCTATCATAATAACCTGTGCTTTGCCCTGAAAGATCTTTATGGCCACCATGCTAAGGCCAGCGAAGCTGAACACAAAGAGAACCACCTCCAGCATCTCAAAGTGCTTGTAATATTCTTAAAAAGTCCGGGGGTTTAGTTCCCAGTTGCCCTGCTATACTCAAACTCTGCTTAGATAGTCTGACAGGACATTCAGAGCTCCTTGATACGAACAGCCAAAAGCAACATTAGTCATTGCTCTGGCTATGTTAGGATCTCATGAGTCAAAGATAAAAGGCGGTCAGAAATGCTTATTGATGTATGCTACTGCTGTACGATTTCCCAAACCTTAATCCAAAATTCCCACTAGCAGAACAAAGGCCCTTGTTCTAGCAATGGCGCGACCAAACACCACTGCTGCATCAGCCAAAAAGGCTACCAACAGGTAGCGGGGTCCTGACTCCTGAATCTCATCAGCTAGGATGTCTGGGGGAGAAGCAGTCGGCCCAAACTCTCGAGGCACATACCAGGTTTCTCACCAATAGGGATGAGTTTTGGCGTGTTCGCACAGTCCACATGCAGAGCCTCATAAAAAGTCTGCATGGCGCTGCGCTAACCACAGGCAGGGAGACATTTCCCGATCTCTGCAGCCGAGCATCAGGACAATGTCTCCCTGCCTGTGATTAGCGCAGCGCAGACTTCCTGGCGGGCTCTGCACGTGGACTGTGCGAACACGCCAGAGCTCATCCCTACTCACCACACAAGTAGAAAGCTGAAGCATGTCAGGTGGTTCGGCCTTCCAGTCCGTATCATCTTTAATAACTCCAAAATCCTCAAAGCACAGATTTGTGGATTTTAAACCAGGGGAAATTCTGTGTCTAATCCAAGACATTTAAACAAACAATTGTTCTACTTTAGTGTCAAAGGAAAAGTTTACTTATAAAACCTAAAACATCAAGGACAGGGCAGGCTGTGCATTCTCAAATCTGCTCAGAAATATAAAATGGCCTTTAAAAGGCTTTTTAGTTTTGTCTACCAGAAAAAAAATAAAGAAACTAGCTGCACTAACCCAACTCACATCTTCCGTCTCTGAACCCGAATCTCCCTCAGGTAACAGTAGAATTTTCTCTTTCCTAAAGATCTGAAACCACCTGAGAACTAACAGTCTAAAGCTCAAGGAGGAATTAAGGGCTTAGGCCGGGTTCACACTGGTCCGACAAACGGTCCTACATTGAGAGCTCATGTCGCATGACGTTTGCAAATCAATGTTTCCCTATGAGAGCCGTCTTAACTGGTCCGACACAAGTCGGTCCGACTTTGAAAATGCTCCCTGTACTACTTTGGTCCGACTTTGACCCTACTTCAGCCCATTGAATATAATTGAAGTTGGATCAAAGTAGGATCCTTGTCCTTACCATCCGACTTTTGACATCTGACATTGTGATTACAGCAGCAGTAAAAGTAATTTATCTCATACTGGGATTGTTTTGATTGGTCAAAGAACAAGTCAGACTATCACAAAGTCGGATCAAAAGTAGCATCTTGTTCATGAAAGTCAGATGGATGTAAAACCAATGTAGAACTGATGTTGCAGAGCAAAGTAGGATGAAAGTCGTACTACTGTCATACAGTATAATGTGAACCCAGCCTTAAGGTCACTAAAATTAATCTAAAAACAGATTCAGATGTGGAGGTCCCTAGATCTGATAAAAGAGACCCAAATGCCTAGGACAAAACCAAATTCTCTCACATGATTATCATGAAATCTTTCACACAGACAGCAGATTCTGACTCTGCTATGAGCATGATGCATTTCTCATATAGGAGTTTATTTTAAGATCCTGCAAGCCTTTTTCATTACTCTAACACAGGGGTCTCCAAACTTTAGAAACAAAGGGCCAGTTTGCGGTCCTTCAGATTTTAAGGGGGCCGAACTGTGACCATTGGGCGTAGAAAAGGTGGTGATGTCAGTGGGAAAAAACAATGCCCCATCTTTGCAATCAGTGGAAGGAATTGTGCCCCATAATTGGTGTCAGACCATTATTGGCATCTAAGGGAGGAATTGGGCCGTAATGTTGGTGTCATTGAGCCCCATTGTTGGTGCCAATGGGAGGAATTGGGGCCATCGTTGGCGTCATTGGGAGAAATTGGACTGCACCATTGATGATGTCAGTGGGAGGAATTATGCCCCACACTCTTAGCATCAGTGGATGAACTAGTGCCCCAAAGGCCAGATAAAAGCAAACAAAGGGCCACATGTGGCCCGGGCCGCAGTTTGGAGACCACTGCTCTAACAGGTTTGTTCAACTAGAAAGAAAAAAAAAAAAAAAGGAGCCTTAAAGCCACAAAAAAAAAAAAAAAAACCCCATAAGCCCTTTTCACACTGGCATTCAGTCTAGATCTGTCTCAGTTTTTCAGACGCATCCAGACTGAACCACAATGTATGTCTATGGAACAGCGGACCTCCAGATCCAATTAAACTGAATTGGAATGGATGTAAACAGATGCCATCCATTTACAACTGTTGCGTTAATGTCCATTTTCAAGCAAGAAACATTTTCCGTTTATACTTTTGTCACCTCCGATTGGTTTAACAACTAAGAAAAAAACAGATGCAAAAACGGATGTAGACTGAAGTAAACTGAATTGTTTTTTTCTTTGAAAAAATGTGACTGAACAGATGATGTCTGTGTGAAAAGGACCATAGGCTTACTTACATAAGGAGATGAATATCTTGAAGTAAAACCCAGATCTCTCCTGCCCATGAGTCTCCTTAAAGCGGGGGTTCACCCTTAGAGGGCACTTTTCCCCCTTAGATTCCTGCTGGTTTTTACTAGGGGAATCGGCTATTTATTTTAAAATATGTGCAGTACTTACCCGTTTACGAGATGCATCCTCTCCGTCGCTTCCGGGTATGGGCTGCGGGAATGGGCGTTCCTTCTTGATTGACAGGCTTCCGAGAGGCTTCCGACGGTCGCATCCATCGTGTCACGATTTTCCGAAAGAAGCCGAACGTCGGTGCGCAGGCGCAGTATAGAGCCGCACCGACGTTCGGCTTCTTTCGGCTACGAGTGACGCGATGGATGCGACCGTCGGAAGCCTCTCGGAAGGCTGTCAATCAAGAAGGAACGCCCGCTCCCGAAGACCCATACCCGGAAGCGACGGAAGAAGATGCAGCTCGAAAACGGGTAAGTACTGCTCATATTTTAATACAAATAGCAGATTCCCCTAGACCGAACGAGCAGCAATCTAAGGGGAGAAAAAATTTTTTTTTACAAATGGGTGAACTCCCGCTTTAACCCCTGGTGATTCCCCATCCTATTTAATCATGGGAGCCCAGGGAGACTAGAGCCATCCGTCCATTAGGCCAAGTCTTCATGTCATGACACTCTACAGATTTCTCTGACAGGTCACAGTGCACCTCTCCATGCACCCATCGTCACCATCTTCCGGCACTGGTAATGTCACAGGAAGCATCCTGGTCCTTCCAGGCTGCACTATGTATTCCAATCCTCTGTTCTCTCCATAAGGATGGGAGAACCACAGAGGAAAACAATGCATTCTCTTCTTAAAGTGCATTTCAAACCTCCCCCAACTCTGCCGCAGCCCGGAGGTAAATGGCACAGTAATGCACCTTGGGGAGGAAAGAAAGTTGAAATAAACCCCTAAGTAAGAAAGCGAAGAGGACAGTCTAAAACTGGAATCTGACTAAACCAAGAGGGGCCCCCAATAACCACAATGACCAGATCCAAGGAGAACCTAAACATTACAGTGTGTACTCCTGGACAAGAGCAAACACAAAACATGTGAGGACGCGGGGGAGGGTGGAGCTTATCTGCTTTATGTTTCTTGTTATAAGGGAAGCAAATTCTCTCTCAAGTAGCTGTCCTGGAAGATGATTTGGGAAGCTTCTCTGGGTCAACATATAGCCAGTAGCACCACCACTGATTGTGCCTTGGTCATGTTTACATCTGAATGAATCATACATGTGGCGGCAGCACGTGGCCAGAGCAGCCTTGGCTTTCAATTGTTCTTAAACAACCAAGGTTATTCTGCATATGTGCCACATGAAAGACACATTCAGGGGAAGATGTAAAGATCAGTTTTGTGTTATGAACACGTTGATGAAATTTATGTTTACTCTTATCACATTGTTGATATTTGTCAGCACTGAGCAGTTCTAGTGGCCAATAGTGTCCTTGTATGCTGGACGTATGTAAACGTTGCACAAGCGTTATACAAGTACAAGATATAGACAACTTTTTACGCGGCCTCGTGGTCAGCAAGCTCCCTCGTAAATAATATACACCCATGTACATGGGCCATTAGTTATAAATAGTTGGGATGCAGTAGTTGTATTGTACAATATGCAGAACATTAGATACATTAAGATATTTATTGCATACTGTTTTCTTTCCAAAAAATAAATAAAAAGCTATAATTTTTCTTAATGTAAACACGACTGTTAAATTTTAGGAACCGGCGCTGTATAAGGCAGTACCTTTTCCACATAATGCAACACCACAAAATAAAATAAAAATCTCAAAAGGTAAATATAAACAACGCTCCGGAAAAACCTTCAACCATCATTCCTCACCTTCAATAACAGGGATGGAGGAAGTTGGTTAATATGCAATGGCTCACAAGGCACCAATAAATCCCCTTCCACCTTAGGAGACTGAGGAGTTGCCTGGATACAACCAGAAGAAGGCAACTCAACATGTGAAGGACTGGTCAGCGAGGATGGTACGTGGTCGTGGGCTATTGAGGAGTAGCTGGTTAACTTGATACAGCAATTATTTTCACAAGGTTGTCTATGGTCCTCCGTACGGAGATCCAAAGGCTCCTCACTAAAAGGTTTATACTGTAACTTGGCGTAGAGGGTCACTGGATCCCTAGTGAGATGTCCTGGGTATGATAATACAGAATCCCCAGTAACATGGCCTTCCCCTTGGCATTGTAGTGTCTTCAGCCCTGAACATCGGGGTTCCTGGTCTTCCACAAGCGAGGTAGCCAGATGTCCAGGAGGAAGCGGCTTTGACATATTTCCAGGTAAAGAGTGAGCACGTTGCTCTGTACAGGCCAGTGCAGTATCCCCAATAGGGAGACATCTCCCTTGACAATGTTGTTTCGGATTATGAGAACAGGAAGGTTCCTGCACTTTTGCAAATATGTGAGTCAGACCTCCAGGTGGACACTGAGCCTGCCCTCCTGAGCCATATGACATATCCCTAGGCACGGGGACTACCGTCTCCTCGCTGGGGCACTGAGAAAAGTCCCTAGTTTTGGGGTGTGTAGCCTCTCTTCTGGAGCATGATGACAGATCCCTAGCCAGGGGGTGCATGGCCTCTACTCCAGGGTTTTGTGACAGGTCCCCAGTTGGGGGGCATACATTCTCTTCTGCAGGGCATGATAATGGGCCTCCAGTTGGGAAGTATAGCGTCTCCCCTCCAAGGCATGGAAACAGGTCCGCACAAAGAGGGTGTTTAGTCTTCCCAAGAGGGCATTGTGATGGGCCTCCAGTTTGGGTGTATGATGACAGATGCTCACATCGGGGGTGTCCAGTATCCCCTCGAGAGAGGGGTCGCAGGTTATTACCACGGGGATGTCCATTCTTCCCTCCAAGGCATGATGACAGGTCTCCAGTCAGGGGGTGTGCAGTGTCCCCTCCCAGGCAGGGTGACCGATCTTTCCCACGGGGGTGCGATGACAGGTCCTCCCCACGGGGGTGCGATGACAGGTCCTCCCCGCGGGAGTGCGATGACAGGTCCTCCCCACGGGGGTGCGATGACAGGTCCTCCCCACGGGGGTGCGATGACAGGTCCTCCCCACGGGGGTGCGATGACAGGTCCTCCCCACGGGGGTGCGATGACAGGTCCTCCCCACGGGGGTGCGATGACAGCGCCTCCCCACGGGGGTGCGATGACAGCGCCTCCCCACGGGGGTGCGATGACAGCGCCTCCCCACGGGGGTGCGATGACAGCGCCTCCCCACGGGGGTGCGATGACAGCGCCTCCCCACGGTGGTGCGATGACAGGTCCTCCCCACGGGGGTGCGATGACAGGTCCTCCCCACGGGGGTGCAAAGTCTCTCCTCCAAGGCATGATGATGGATTCCCGGTCTGGGGGGGTGCAATGTCCCCTCCAAAGCAAGGTGCCTGGTCCTCTCCATGGGGGTGTGATGACAGGTTCTCTTTAAGGGGGTGTGCAATCTCTCCTCCATAGCACATTGATGGCTCCCCTCCAGAGCAGGGTACCAGGTTCTCTCTATGGGGGTGTGATGACAGGTCCTCAGCATGGGATTGTGAAGACAGGTCCTCTTTATGGGTGTGTGCAGTCTCTCCTCCATGGTAGGATGCCAGGTCCTCAGCATGGGGCTGTGGTGCCAGGTCCTCCTCCTCCCCATCAGGGGCACATCGGGGTTGTTTGCAGGGGGTGAGAGTGGTCTGGTTGTCCCCTGAGTTCTTCCTCTTGCACACCATGTCTTCGGCGGTGCCCCTGAGAAGTGCCCCGCACAGGTGTCTCTCCTGCCAGGCACTCAGCTCCCCGGGGCAGAGCAGCAGCAGGCGGGAACAGTCCTGGGAAGCGGCGGGCTCCCTGGCGGGGGGTTCGGCGTGCACTAGGAAGCAGAGCACGCAGGGTCCCCTCAGCAGACAGTCCACTGTATGTATCTTCTTCCTCCGGCTCTGGGTGCTGGGCTGAGGTCGGGAGCGGCTGCGCTGCTTACACAACAGGCCGCCCATATAGGACGAGCAGCCCGGGAGAAGGAGAAGGGGCAGAAGGCGGGGTACCGGCTCAACACACTCACTGTCATACACTAGTACTACTATAGTGCTTTCTCCGTTACCGCCGATCTGACGTCATCACAACACACAACATCATCCACCAGAGAGAAGCCGCTATTGGTCGGTGTGTGTGCGCTGTGCGACGTCTCACATTACCACAGAGACGTACGAGTCCACGGCGGCCATCTTTGTCAATGTAAAAAGAGATAGAGAATACTGTGTGCTGTCATAAAGAGCAGTCGAGCTCTGCATTGGCCATGCCCTTTACCAACATGGCTGCTGAGTATGCACCAGAGACAGAGCTTACCAGCTGCTTGGCACTAGAGTCTTGCTATGGGAGGTGCGCCACCTATTGATGGTGGAACTGGTATGGCGTTCCACTAAAAGCAAACAGACATTCTATAACACAATGGGTTTTTTTTACGAAAGGCAACTCCACTTTGCACTTCAAGTGCAAACTACAAGTGCAAAGTGCACTTGGAAGTGCAGTCGCTGTAGATCTGAGGGGGACATGCAAGGAGAATAAAAAACAGCATTTTAGCTTGCACATGATTGGATAATAAAATAAGCAGAGCTTCCCCTCATTTCAGATCTTCCCCTCAGATTTACAGCGACTGCACTTCCAAGTGCACTTTTAGTGCAATTTGCCTTTCGTAAATAACCCCCAATATGTAAAGTAAACTGTAGTTTACCTAATCCTTTAACCACTTCAGCCCCAGAAGATTTAGGTGCTGCTTCGCTTTAACTGACAATTGTGCGGCGTTATACTCAATCTATTTTTTTCCCCCACAAATAGAGCTTTCTTTTGGTGGTATTTGATCGTTTCTGTGGTTTTTATTTTTTGCTCTATAACCAAAAAAAGAGCGACAAGTTTGAAAAAAAATATATATTGTACTGTTTGCTATAATAAATATGCCCTTTTTTTCCTCAGTTTAGGACAATATGTTTTCTTTTACATATTTTTGGTAATAAAAATACGCAATAAGCGTATATTGATTGGTTTAGCGCAAAAGTTATAGCGTCAACAAAATAGGTGATAGATTAAAGGGGTTGTAAAGGAAAACTTTTTTTTTCCCTAAATAGCTTCCTTTACCTTAGTGTAGTCCTCCTTCACTTACCTCATCCTTCGATTTTTCTTTTAAATGTCCTTATTTCTTCTGAGAAATCCTCACTTCCTGTTCTTCCATCTGTAACTCAACACCGTAATGCAAGGCTTTCTTCCTGGTGTGGAGAAAGCCTCTTGAGTGGGGAGGGGGCGAGCAGGCAAGTCAGGACACTATCTACTTTGCAGATAGAGAAAGGAGCTGTGTGTTAGTGGGCGTCTTGACACTCCTGCTCGCCCCCTCCCCCCTCAAGAGGCTTTCTCCACACCAGGAAGAAAGCCTTGCATTACTGTGTGTAGTTACAGACTGAAGAACAGGAAGTGAGGATTTCTCAGAAGAAATAAGGACATTTAAAAGCAAAATGGAAGGATGAGGTAAGTGAAGGAGGACTACACTAAGGTAGTTATTTAGGAAAAACACTAGTAATGATGCCGATTTTTTTTATCGGGACTGCGACATTATGGCGGACTGATCGCATCTCAGGGTTAGGGTTAGGGTTATGGTTAGGGTAGGGGCTAGGGTTAAGGGGTTAAGGTTTCCCATTGAAGAATATGGCTAGGACTCAGGAATTGGAACAGGGACCCCCCCAAAGGTCAAAGGTCAGAAGGCGGGTTCCCAGAGGTTAAAGGTCACAGGGCGTGGCTGACCTACCCCCACCAAAGTGTACTGCCTACCCCAACTAAGTCGGGGAATGAACAAGTCGGGGAATGAAAAAGTTGGGGAAAGCGTTGAGTCCAGCATTTGTGTGCATTGACACAGAATGCCGGACTCAGCCCCGCCCTCTGGCACCTGCATCATTGGGTTCAATTGACAGCAGCTGGAGCCAAAGGGTGTGCTGCTTTTAATCTATCCAATCAAGACCTGAGAACCCCGGGCAGAGAGGAAGAGCATGTATTCGCAGAGGGAACGTAGGGCTCAGGTGAGTAAAACAGGGGGGGGTGCTGGGGGGACCGGTCAGTGTCAGAAGTTTTTTTACCTTAATGCATAGGATGCAGGTAGAAAAACAGAGAACCCAATCTACCAAGCAACTTCTGAGGGGGCGGTAACACTACAAATATAGCATTCACTAAAAATTTCTGAAGTTCCCACCCTTGTGGTTGAGCAGTATGTTCAGCTATCTGTCCCTTGGTGCCCAATTTGCAGCCCAGGGATGCCTACAAGCCTTTATTACTCATTGTGCAGCCCTCAGGGCCCCAGCAGGTAGTAGTTTGTACAGGGGCAGACTGACCATTCGGTCACTCGGGCACCAACCGAGGGCCTGTAGTCAGGGGGGCCCCATGAGCGGCTCAGTCAGCCCGCTGCCGTTTTTTTTTCTTCGAGAAAGTCGCCCAGGGGCATGGCCGCGGCGACTGGGAAACATCATGCAAACATCATGTGATTGGCCGGACGGGGTCATGTGTGGCCGCACGCTGTGGCATTCTGGGACTTGTAGTCCATGTGAGCGCCCTGTAATTGGCTCTTCTGAGCTGATCACATGCAGGTCTGTGGGTAATCACGACCACTTGCTGCCCGAGTCCCGCCTCTCTGCCTGACGCGCGTGTGTTTTCTGAGGTCTCTCTCATCTACCCCCTCTGTCAGCCACGCCCCCTTTGTTAGCTCCCCTTTGTGTCAGCCCCCCTCTGTCAGCCGGGCCCCCTCTGTTAGTACCCTCTCTGTCAGCCCCGCCCCCTCTGTTAGCCCTCTCTCTGTCAGCCCCCCTCTGTCAGCCACGCCCCCTTTGTTAGACCCCCCTCTGTCAGCCCACCCCTCCTCTGTCAGCCCCCCTCCTCTGTCAGCCCACTCCTCTCTGTCAGCCCACCCCATCTCTGTCAGCCCACCCCCTCTCTGTCAGCCCACCCCACTCTGTCAGCCCCCCTCTCTGGCTGCCCATCCCTCTGTCAGTCCACCCCTCTCTGTCAGCCACAGCAGGGTGCACCATGCCAGACACCCACCCACCCACTGACCCACAGCAGGGAGCCAGGCCAGCCACCTGCAGCAGGATGCACAGTGCCTGCCAGCCAGCCACCCACCCACAGCAGGGAGCCAGGCTAACTTCCCACATCAGGGTACACCATGCCAGCCACCCACCCAGTGGCCCACAGCAGAGAGCCAGGCAGCTACCCACAGAAGTCAGATACCCACGGTGACCCACCCACAGCAGGGCCAGGGTGCCAGCCACCCATGGTCACCCACCCACAGCAGGGCCAGGGTGCCAGCTAGCCACCCACGTTGACCCACCCACACCAGGAAACATGCCAGCCACAACAGGGGCGGGTCATGGTAGGGCCAGGGGTGGGTCATGGGCAGGGCCTGCCTGGCAGGGGGGCCTTGTTTAATTTGGTCCGGGGGCCCTGGATATTGTCAGTCCGCCCCTGAGTTTGTGTTTTCCTGACCTAAGTGTTTTTTTTTTCATATAATCTTTATTTTATTTCTGCATACATAATAAAAATAGTACACAGGGAAAAAAAGAAAAAAGAAAATGCACAAGAAAATAAATGAGTACAAGAAAACATGTACAGGGATTGCCATCAATATAGTATGGTGCAAACATAGGGCAAAGCAGGACAAATGTACAACTAGAGACCTTCAAGTGTAACAGGTAGGTGTCGTAAATGCACCAAAATGTTGCTATTTCCCAGGGGGCGAACCAGGTGACAAGTCCAGACAGAAAAAGAGCCAATGGGACCAGTCCTAAAGAGACCACACCACAGCCTCTGCTAACTACCTTCCCCTAGTTAAATGGTTTAGTTTAATTATTGTTATTTTTCTCTGCTGTCCATACCTTTCTTAGTGTAGCAACCTCCTAGTTAGGTCCTAGGATTAGGTAAATTTAGTTATAGCTCACTGTATCCAGTCTAGCTATAGTTTGCTGTAACCAGTGTGGCTGTATTTGATTATTCTGGTCTGTTTAGTATTTCAATTGCTGTAGGTTTGATTGCTCACTCTGCTTTCTAAAGAACAGTAGATTGCTCTGGAACATAGGTGTCGTGCTGGGCAAGTGGGCAGTATGAATATTTATACAGTCCTGGCCAATCCCTAGGAGGGTAGCCCAGACGGGTGCTGGAAGTCTGTATAAATACTCTGAGACACAAAGCTCCCAGGCATTTTTCTTTGGATGGAGATCACATTGTAAAACAACCCATAGTTTAAAATAGAAATAAAAGGCAAAATATTTTTGTATACATATAAAAAAAATACATTATAAATACCTTTCGTTTCTCTTGTTTAAGTGATCACATTCCCTCTGTTCTCAGCTGCATAAGAGCTGGGGGAGGAGAAGCAGCATCACACTGAACTTCCCAGTGAATGGCTGTGCAGTGGGGACATGTCAAGACACGTCTGATCACTGGAGCACACCGAGTTAACATAGCTATAGAATGAACCACGTTGTGCTCGCATGCTTAGTGAGGTCAGTTTTTAATGGGAAAGCAGAGAGACTGGCAGGAACACCAGAGATTTCACATAATGGAAGCAATACAAAGAGAACAGGATACTTTCTCATACACGTATTGTACATGGTACAGCAAGCACATATATGTAATATGAAGTGTTGGGGTAACAAATGCTTCATGAGAGAGATAAGAGAGATCCTAGAGACTATGGGCTGCATCCATCCCTCTGCTCTGCTCAAACTGCTCAAAATATTAAGCTTTTGTGCCTCTGGCTGCTTTCACACTGAGAAGCGCTAGGCTGCTCATTGATTTCAATAGGCAGGGGCACAATACGAGCGGTGTATAGACCGCTCCTTCAGCACTGCAAAGATGCGGCCAGCAGGACTTTTTTTTACCATCCTGCCAGCGCACCATTCCAGTGTGAAAGCCCTCGGCCCTTTCACATTGGAGTGAAAGTAGAGGCTCTATCAGGGCACTTGACAGGTGCTATTTTTAGCGCTATGGTGCCTGAAAAGCACCTCCGTTTGAAAGCAGCCTTTAGCTACTACAACAAAGCCAAGTCCACTTACCACTTTGCATACAGGACTTTGCATACAGTTCTACAGAAGGAAATCCCACTAAATTCATGTACCCTATCCAAGTTACCAAAAAAAACAGAAATGAGCAACTTTGGACTGTTTATGGAGCCAAAGAGTGACTGTGACCGTGTGCCTGGCTGTTGGGCAATAGTTGGGAAAGGGAACCCCGGGCAACTTTCTAGAGGCTCCTACGGAATAGCACTACCTTTAACTTTTTCTGTGTTCTGATCTTTTGTAATGGATCTTGTTGAGAGAAATACCAACTGTGGCACAAATAATGGATGGTAGGGAGAACAAATGCGGAAGCATTGATTCCTAAAGCTGCCGTAATAGCCATTGTTTTTAGCAGTTTCATTTAATGTGTCTCCAGTCTCCTGAAGTATGTCCCCTGGTAATAGTTTTAAATCATCAAATTCCTGTAGCTAACTTCAGTAATAGGGCTATTCTCTCCCTGGACACTGCCAAAGCCTTTGACAGCATTAAGTGGCCTTATCTGTGGGTGGTGCTGGAGCACTTTAGCCTGGGTGCACAGTTTATTAGATGGGTTAAGACATTGTATTCTGCCCCTACAGCCCATTTAACCACTTAAGACCCAGACCAAAATGCAGCTAAAGGACCTTGCCCCTTTTTGCGATTCGGCACTGCGTCGCTTTAACTGACAATTGCGCGGTTGGGTGATGTGGCTCCCAAACAAAATTGGCGTCTTTTTTCCAACAAATAGAGCTTTCTTTTGGTGGTATTTTATCACCTCTGTGGTTTTTATTTTTTGCGCTACTGTATAAACAAAAATAGAGAGACAATTTTGAAAAAATGCAATATTTTTTACTTTTTGCTATAATAAATATCCCCCAAAAATATATATAAAACATATTTTTTTTCCTCAGTTTAGGCCGATACGTATTCTTCTACCTATTTTTGGTAAAAAAAATCGCAATAAGCATTTATCGGTTGGTTTGAGCAAAATGTATAGCGTTTTCAAAATAGGGGATAGTTTTACTGCATTTTTATTATTATTTTTTTTTACTACTAATGGCGGTGATCAGCGATTTTTTTTCGTGACTACGACATTATGGCGGACACTTCGGACAATTTTGACACATTTTTGGGACCATTGTCATTTTCACAGCAAAAAATGCATTTAAAATGCATTGTTAACTGTGGAAATGACAGTTGCAGTTTGGGAGTTAACCACAAGGGGGCGCTGATGGTGTTATGTTAGACCTGAAGTGTGTTTACAACAGTAGGGGGGTGTGGCTGTAGGTCTGACGTCATCGATTGTGTCCCCCTATAACAGGGATGACACGATCGGTGCAGATGCCACAGTGAAGAACGGGAAAGCCATGTTTACACACGGCTCTCCTCGTTCTTCAGTTCTGGGGACCGATCGCAGGACTCCAGCGGCGATCGGGTCCGCGGGTCCCGCGGTCCTGGTTACAGAGCTACGGACCGGGTCGCGGGTGGGTACTAGTACAGGACGTACCTGTATGTACATGTGCCATTCTGCCGACGTATATGTGCAGGAGGCGGTCCTTAAGTGGTTAAAGGGGTTGTAAAGGTAAACAAAAAAAATTCCCCTAAATAGCTTCCTTTACCTTTGTGCAGGCCTCCTTCACTTACCTCATCCTTCGATTTTGCTTTTAAATGTCCTTATTTCTTCTCAAAAATCCTCACTTCCTGTTCTTCTGTCTGTAACTCCATGCAGTAATGCAAGGCTTTCTCCCTGGTGTGGCGTGTTGTACTCGCCCCCTCCCTTGAGGGGGGAGGGGGCGAGCAGGAGAGTCAGGCCGCCCACTAAGGCCTCGTACAGACGACCCAACATGTCCGATGAAAACGGTCCGCGGACCGTTTTCATCGGACATGTCCGCTGGGATCATTTGGTCTGATGGCTGTACACACCATCAGACCAAATTCCGCGCGGACAGAATACTCGTTGACGACGCGGCGACGTGACGGCGACGATGACGCGGCAACGTGCGCGAACCCGGAAGTTCAATGCTTCCACGCATGCGTCGAATCACTTTGACGCGATGCGCGGGTTCTCGGGCCAGCGGACATGTCCGATGAGTCGTACTGACCATCGGACTTGTCCAGCGGACAGGCTTCCAGCAGACATGTTTCTTAGCATGCTAAGAAACAGTTGTCCGCTAGAAACCTGTCCGGTTGGCCGGAAAATTGTCCGGTCGGCCCTACACACGACCGAACATGTCTGCTGAAACTGGTCCGACGGACCAGTTTCAGCGGACATGTTCGGTCGTGTGTACGAGGCCTAACACACAGCTACTTTCTCTATCTGCAACGTAGAGAGTGTCCTGACTCTCCTGCTCGCCCCCTCAACGGAGGGGGTGAGCACGACACTCCACATCAGGGATCAAGCCTTGCATTACTGTGTGGAGTTACAGACAGAAGAACAGAAAGTGAGGATTTCTCAGAAGAAATTTCCTGTGAAGAGATAACTAAGACGTCTCCCTGAGTTTTAATGCGATCTATATGATTTTGTGCCCTCATCTCTCTGAGCGCATTAGCTAGCATCCTGCTCGGTTTGTTTCCGTATTCATAAAAAGCTTGTTTACACGTAAACGAGCTAATTCCTCCTCCGTCTGTAATGCCTGCGATTTCTTATGTACCACTTCAAGTCTGCGGATCTCCCCGAGCAAGGAGTCAAGCTGGGCCCCCAGACGACATTTCCTACGTGCACCTAATGATATAAATATTCCTCTGATATAACATTTATGTGCTTCCCATATACATATTGGGGTTACTTCTCCTGACTCATTGATTGAAAAGAAAGAATCTAATTCCTGTGCTATCTGTGTCTCGCATTCTGGCTCTTTAAGCAAAGTCTTGTTGATCTTCCAGTGCCATTCTCCAGGCCCTGGCTCTCCCTATTCTACTATTCCAGTGAGCTATCTTGCTTCTGTAAGCTTCCCTGATATTATGGAATTGAACAAAGCCAGACATATGTTAAGCTCCTCATGGGTGACAACAATGGCTACTCCTCTTACCCCAGGTGGAGTAGGGGGTGGGGTAAGGTTAATAGCAGTGCAAGCAGTGGGCCACACTGAAACATGTGTAAGGATGACCGCAGCCTGGGTTTGTAGGAGGAGTCAGGCTGCATAAAGCCTGCCCTATGTTCCTTGTCCCCTGTCGACGATTGCTCTCCTGTGGGCGTAATTTCTGGGTGACTTATTCTGACATCACTTCCGGTATTGGATCTTCATGCGATCGATTCTCCCCACTCTTCTCTCTCGTGTAGGACAGAGGCGTCCTTGCTATCCGTACAGTGGCTTTGTGCGTTACGGAGCAGGTAAGGGGGGCCCTTGGGGACGTACTTCTCTCAGCATACTTACCTGGGGGTTTCAGCATTGCTACTGTTTACAGGGGGTTGGGGGGAGGTTTGGGCAGGCTGTTCAGGTGGGTATAGTTTATTGGGGAAGGCTTTCTCAGAGTATAGTGTCTGTCGGCTGGCTGGGGCTGTGCAGGCACCTGGGGGGGGGGGGGCTGTGCTGCTGCATATTTTAGGTGAATGTATTTTAATGCTAAAGATTCCCTCCACCTACAGCTGGTATTGGTATGATGACACTGTGCATAGTAACCGGCAGTCATCTCATGTTTGGCTGCCAGTTGAAATTCCTGGCTCTGTCCCCACCCTGACACTGAGTTCCACTTCTTTTGCTGCATTTTACAAATATTTGTGTAGCAAGGTGCCACTTTGCAGTGTGGCTATAGACTACAGTTTATAGCGTATTATAAGAGGGATCCTCTTCCGTGGTGTTCAGCTCACGCCCCACAGCAACCGGATCGCCCAGTCCCTGACACCTTGTGATGGCTGAGTGAAGGAACGGAGATTGCAAGTTGCGGAGAGGCCGAGAACCGAGACACTACCCGCGGAACGTGCTGGAGAGGCGAGGCCTCATTTGGTGAGGGGGCACCTGCCCAATGATAATAAACTGTATCGCAGGAAGGTGATTCCAATAGTCTTTCTGTTATTGTTTGGAAGTTAATACGCTAAGTGCCCGGACACATTGCATCCTGCAGTGGTAGTATATTATATATACACTGTAGAGCAGGGATAAGCAATTAGCGGACCTCCAGCTGTTGACAAACTACAAGTCCCATCATGCCTCTGCCTCTGGGTGTCATGCTTGATGCTGTCAGAGTCTCGCTATGCCTCATGGGACTTGTAGTTTGGCAACATCTGGAGGTCCGCTAATTGCTTATCCCTGCTGTAGAGGTTCGTTCTACTTTTGTTCTTCATGCTAGTTGGATTACAAATAATTGATGTGTACCAACTTAAGCTAGCGAAGACTATTGCTAACCGGATTGACTTTTACAGGATTCCAATTTGTTTGATTGAACTAAAGTCGTAGGACACGTGCATAACGTGCCTGCTAGAGGGCATATAGTTACTTGTGTGCATATCAGGACTGTGAATTCTTTTTTTTTTTTCGTTTGATATCACCTCTATTTTGTTTATATTACAACATACCTGTTGTTTCAACAGGTTCTTGGAGTTAATCTTTGTGTATTTTTTTCCCTGGTTCATTTTAGGTTAGTTTTTCTGTTTTCCCATTTCAAGGTACATGCTGTATCTTTACACGTTGGGTCTCAAGACTGTACACCACTGTAGCATTTACCCATCATGTTTATGAGTACCAACAGATTGAGGTGATCGTTTCTAAGGCCCTGTACACACGATCAGTCCAAACTGATGAAAACGGACTGAAGTTCAGTTTCATCGGTCCAAACCGACCGTGTGTGGGCCCCATCAGTCTGTTATCCTTCGGTCCAGAAATTTAGAACTTGCTTTAAAATTGAACTGATGGACTGGTAACCGATAGGTCAAAACCGATGGTTAGTATGCAAAAGCATCTGTTCCAAACCCGGGCATGCTCAGAATCAAGTCGACGCATGCTTGGAAGCATTGAACTTAATTTTTCTCAGCACGTCGTTGTGTTTTACGTCACCGCGTTGGGCTTGATCGGTTTTTGAACTGATGGTGTGTAGGCACATCAGACCATCAGTCAGCTTCATCGGTGAACCGATGAAACTGAACTTCAGTCCGTTTTCATCAGTTTGGACTGATCGTGTGTACAGGGCCTTATACAGTGGCAAGTCTCCTCATCCGTTTTTCACGCTGCTTACGTTTTCAACTTTCTTACGCAGACACGTTTCACTACTTATATAATTTTGTCTGGGCACCGTTCAGGCTCCATAGGCTTGAGGTCACGTTTAGTTTGCCTGCTATGCTTCAGGGGAAGTCACAAATCGGGCACAATTTAGTCGTTACTGCATATACTTCTCTGCGTTTGGTTTCTTGTGTAGCGCCCCTTTACCTTCAGAAAGGACGCTATGTTAAATTTAGTGGGGGAATGAGAGAGTTAGCTTGCTCTCATTCTTGAATTTGGTAAATTTGGCTGTCGCCAAATCCTGGATTGTCCTGTGGGTCAGTCTGTGCGTCCAGAGATACGGTTTCATCTCTGGACAGCAGATGGCACCAGAGGGATCCAGGGGGAGCCACTTCTTCCCAGCAGCCAATGAGAGGAGTTGGACCTTGCTGTGCATGCTGGGGAGGGGTATTTCTGTGGCGGAGGCCGTTGTTTGGGGTTCTTCGCGGGTTCCTGGTTCCGGGTGCGGCACCCACCTTTAGGGTGTGCGCACATCACGTGCCCCACCACTATGGCCTACCTGGCCTGGGGTCGCATGCTACGCGGAGTTCCTGACTTTGGGCCCTCCTGGCCTGGAGCAACTGATGCTACCAAGGGGCCCCAGTGACTTACTGGGTCACCACTTCTACTGAGGAGATCCCAGGCTGTATGCCGTTCGGTGGGGGATCGGCTTGAGGAGAACCCGGAGGCAGGTGATCCAAAAGGGCTTGAACGAACCATCGGGGATCTGGTGACCGGACATTGACAGATACACTTACACTGTCAACCGGTGACCTAGCGTGATTTACTGGGAGGATTCGCTCTATCATTCAACTTTATTTTGCACTAGGCCTGTGGCAGAGGCCTCAACATCCAATCAGAGTCAAGTCTGTGGCAGAGACTTGTTCCTCCCAGAAACCTCAAGTGACGCTCTGGCTGCCAGGCCTGTGGCAGAGGTCTGTCCAGGGGCACTTCACCCACTCTGTCTAGAGTGGCGACCTACTGATACAATTACAGAAGGCAGGACTGCTTTCCTTATCCAAAGCCTGATACTGCAAAGTTATTCTATTTTCATCAACCTATCCTGTCTACCTCGAGTTGATGTGTTGGTCGTGTTGACCAGGAAAATAAAGCGTTTGGAAAACGTAATATACAGATTGGACATTCGATTATTGCTCTATTCACTACCTTCACCCCTGGACACTACATAGAGGTAACTTAATACGCCGATCCCAAAATTCTATCAGCGGCTCCTTCGGGGGTAGCGCTACACGTGGGGGCTCATCCGGGATTGTCGGCTGTTACCTCTGGCAACGGAAAATCGTGAGTAAAGATTTATTGAGAGCAAAGAGTGTTGTAATTTGAACTGTCCCGCAATGAGGGAGTTAACCTCAAACAGCTAAGCTTGGGCGTACGTGCAGCAGAACACGCGCCTGAAACGTGTCCAGACAAGTTCTTCAAGTGGAAGGAGTCACCCACCCCTGCGTGAGACATATAGCCAAGTCTTCGCGCCAAACTAGCAGAGCGACGCCCACCTGCAAGGAAGATAGAGACCACGTGCGGTATGTCTGCTTCCTTGCTATCGGGCACTGTTAACCAGCGATTGAGACCCCCTACAACTTCACCGGGAGTCTCCAACATGTTCGCTCCACCTGGAGTGCCAGTGACTGACACGGGTATCCGAATGTCCACCGAGAGACAGTTTGTACCTCTGCCGAGCGGAGGATCGGAGATGATGGGACTGTCCTGCCCTCGTTGCAGGGAATTGTCTATAGGGATCCAACCGTTTGCCTGGTGCCAGAAATGCCGGGCATACTTATTTGTTGCAAATTCACCCACTAAAGCTCCTCGGGAGTACCAGGTGAATTATGTCACGGGAGTCGTCACCGCGGAGGAGGAAGCCACATGGCCAGAGCCATCCCATTGGTGGAGATAGTGGAACCGGAGGTTCCGGACCCTGAAGTTATTTCTGTTACGTCCACCTTGACCCTACCCTCGGCTGCCTCGCCACCTCGTTCACTGGAGGTAAGCCCTATGGACAAACCAGGGTGACGACCCGTCTAGTATGACAAGCACACAGGCAGAGACCACCACTTCCACTGTGGTCTCCATGTGGCGGGCCTCTATAGGAGAAGGGCCTGTTATAGCTTTCCGCAGCCACGGTCGAGGCTTACCTGCCCGTCGCTCCTTGCCGTACTACCCCAGGGACCCATCCGTAAGGCCTGCGGCTACCTGCCTGCGGAGGAGTTGAACTCCTCCGATTTTGATTCTTTGAACGGATGATGAGGAGCCCCTGGAGAGTCTTTTTGAGGCGAGGTTTTCCGGAGTCGCAGGGATTCGGAGGATTCTGAGTCCCTCACAGAACCGGGAGGAAGAAACGCTCCGGCCGGAGCGCATCGCGTGGGTCCCAGATATCGTCCATGGACGTCCTGCAGCTGACCTGGGGAGTCGTTGAGTCTATTTCTGTTGTTTCTCTCACCGCCCCCATGCCCCTTGCCGTGCCCGCTCTGAAAAGGGCACAGGACGCTATAGTGCTGCCTGGACGCGGAGGCCCACGCACATTGCCTAGTTTGGCCAGGCTACAGCGCCTGGTAATTAAAAAAATTGCTGCCAGCTATGGGTATGAGTACCCCTACGTGCCGCCTTCCCTCTTACATCGAGTAGACCAAAAGCGGGAAGCATGGTGCCATGAAGCCATCTGGGCACATTTAAAGATACCCCGCATTGTTAAGGGTTCGGACTTGACCTTAGCCTACTTGAACCCCAGATTTGAACGCTGTCACCAAGAGTGGAGCTGGGACTGGCACATATACAGCGACCGGGTCGTGCTGAAGTCTCCTGGAAGAGAGGACCAGGTATTTTCGGTCACCACGACCACTGCAGATGGTGACATTGTCATTCTACCCGACCTGCGCTTTTATAAATAGGTCATATGCCTGTTCTGCTTGACCTATTTGCTTTTAGGAAGTTCTGGACAAGGGTTCTCACCCCCACTCAAGTTGTTTTTTCTCCCTTTCCCCCCTGGCCTCTCCGGATCCACATTGCGGCTTATGTGAAGAACTTCGGGGGGGTTGGGTTCAGCCAGTTAGAGGGGGTCCTTGCCAACTTCTCCACAGCATTGAAGGAATGTTCAGCAATTTTTTTTTTTTTTACTTCCCTTTGCTGCTATTTCTTTTCTACCGAATTTGGACTGCCGTAGTACCAGCGCACTGCCTGCTAGGGGGCAGTGTTCTGCAACGTTCTCATTGAAGGACAGAAATTTATATATTGTTTTTTTTATTATTTATTTATTGCAACAGGGTAAAATTTTATCTTTCAGCACTTATGGTTAAACTCCCTGGGAGGGAGGGAGATTTCATACTCGGGCCCGAGGGTGCAGTTTCACTTTTGACCTTGGAGGTTTGTATATAAAAAAAAGTTACTAATATATCAGGATGTATATTTTTGTGTATGTTCTCTTTTATATTTCCTATGCAGGTTATTGGACCCACCTACTATCAACACTGCGGAGAATGGGCAGCATAGATAGATAGGGTTGTGTATGTTGTGTAATGTCATATGTTATTATAATGTTTTAAAAGCACTAATATTTGTAATCCAAAAGTTTACAATTATGTTTCCTCTCTTTTCCTACTTTCCTTTACTGTTTAGCAGATATCAGGCTGGCATTCAGGCTTGAATGCCTTAGGACACTGGGGACAGTGTCATTTCAAGTGGGGGGAGTGTGTAGCGCCCCTTTACCTTCAGAAAGGACGCTATGTTAAATTTAGTGGGGGAATGAGAGAGTTAGCTTGCTCTCATTCTTGAATTTGGTAAATTTGGAGGTTGTCCTGTGGGTCAGTCTGTGCGTCCAGAGATACGGTTTCATCTCTGGACGGCAGATGGCGCCAGAGGGATCCAGGCGGAGCCACTTCTTCCCAGCAGCCAATGAGAGGAGTTGGACCTCGCTGTGCATGCTGGGGAGGGGTATTTCTGTGGCGGAGGCCGTTGTTTGGGGTTCTTTGCGGGTTCCTGGTTCCGGGTGCGGCACCCACCTTTAGGGTGTGCGCACATCATGGGCCCCACCACTATGGCCTACCTGGCCTAGGGTCGCATGCTACGTGGAGTTCCTGACTTTGGGCCCTCCTGGCCTGGAGCAACTGATGCTACCAAGGGGCCCCAGTGACCCAGTGTCAAGTCTGTGGCAGAGACTTGTTCCTCCCAGAAACCTCAAGTGACGCTCTGGCTGCCAGGCCTGTGGCAGAGGTCTGTCCAGGGGCACTTCACCCACTCTGGCTAGAGTGGCGATGTACTGATACAATTACAGAAGGCAGGACTGCTTTCCTTATCCAAAGCCTGATACTGCAAAGTTATTCTATTTTCATCAACCTATCCTGTCTACCTCGAGTTGATGTGTTGGTCGTGTTGACCAGGAAAATAAAGCATTTGGAAAACTTCATCTACAGATTGGACATTCGATTATTGCTCTACTCACTACCTTCACCCCTGGACACTACATAGAGGTAACTTAATACGCCGATCCCAAAATTCAATCAGCGGCTCCTTCGGGGGTAGCGCTACACTCATGTCTGCTTTCTGTTGTCATCACATACATATTTAGCATCAAAACTTCACGATTGGGTCATGGTGTCACCACTGCAGCATTACCCATCACGTTTATTGGTACTGTAAGGGGTTAGCTCAGTAGCGGGGTGTGTGACTCCTTTGATGGGTTCACCACACACTGAATTTATACAGACAGGCAGTCGAAGACGGTTGAAAACAAAGATTTTGGTTTATTCTTCGGTCTTGCTGGGAACAAGTGCAAGCAACCAAACAGCATAAACAAAATCAAACATAAAATAAACCCTAGCCACTTTGGGCGTCTACCTTCCACACAGGAACCTATCTATGGAGTCTAGCACAGCCTATTGCTGGGTAGACAGTGCTGGTCATACAGCAGAAAAACAATTGTCTTTTGATTTTTATCAGACAGAAAAATCAATCCTCTCCTCACCTCCTCAGAAGACTTTCAGTACTGCTCTCTTTCACTCAGAAAGCCTCATGCAGCCAATCAGTGGTAATCCTCTGGACTACTTATAGAGGCCTTAATTGCCTCGTTCTAAACAGCTGAAGACTTCCAACGCCCTTAGACCATTTCTGGCTACATTTGCAGCCGACGCCTAATAACAATTGGTGTATTGTCTAAACAAGGCAGAAATGTATGTCCTGTCTGTGACAACACCCACAGATTTACCTGACTTCCTGTCACAGTACGTACGGATTGAGATGGCCGTTTCTAATTGGCTTGTGTGGTGGCAAGTCTCCTCAATTTCAAATATGACTCAAGTTACGTTTTTTTTTTTTTTTTTACATTTGACATTTTACTACTCATATCAGTAGCCTGACATGTTTTCAGGTTCAAAGGGCCTGAGTTTACATTGTTAATTTTCCTGAAACGCCTCAAGTAACTCTGCCTGGTAAATTCATGAGCCTGGCATGTTTTTATTCCTGCACAAAAGTTCTTTTGTCATTTCACAGTCGCTGTTGGGGGAAAAAAAGAGGGGGGGGTGGTATCTGGTTGGTCTAAGGTAAGTGATGGGTACGGTTAATTTATTTCTTGGCTTATGACAGCGTTCTTGGTTTTATGCAGGTCATGTCACAAGCAGCGGACATTGAGGACTTTGCATCCATTCCTCCTTCTCCAGCTAGGGGTTTGGAACATGGTAGCATGCACTCCTTAAAGAGGAGGTTCATCCTAAATATAAAGTATAGCATATTCAGAAGATCGTTTTATGTAGATAAACATTTCGCTATCTGAAAATTTTGAAATCCTTGAAATACCTTTAATCTTTTCTTCTATACAGCCACTTCCTGGTCTCTTTCCTGCGGGAGTGGGCGTGTTGCTTTGCTTTGTGAGTGACCGAGTGTTTGCTGAGAGTCTTTCGCTATGTCTCCTGGGAGCACAGCGTCATGCTTTCCAGGAGACTAGTAATAATTCCCGGAAATATTTGCTTGTGGGCTTCACGCTGCCCACAAGCAAAATGGAAAATTCCTGCAGAGATTTTTAAAAATACAGATTTGATGGCAATTCAGAATGCGGAGGAGTAGCAACCTTAAACATGTGAGTACAAGCTTGGCAGCATTAAAAGTGTTAAATTCACAGAAAAAAAAACTACGGAACCCCCGCTTTAAGAACCTGGACTGTCTCAAGACTCATGGCAGAGCTTCAGTGCAGGGGTATTTCGTACCCTGCTTTGATGCGCAAAGCTGAGCTGTTCAGGTTGCTATTCCCCCGTGCTTCAGGCTCTAGCACAGAGCAAGTTACCTTTCAGACTGTTGCCTCATCCCTCTCACAAATTCACGCTACCCTGAGTTCCCTGGCAACTTCCTGTCAAGAATTGCGTGCCAGGGTTGAGGTTTTGGAGAGTCAGCCAAATCCAGCTCCAGGCGCTTTTACCATTCCAGGGGCATCAGCAGGTCCCAGGACCCCCTTGATTTCAAGCCCTGTACCTATAGGCCCATGTAATAGCAGGGGTGCTCTTTCCATTACCCTGGCACATTTTATTCCTGTGTTGCCGTATGAAAATATATATTGTAATTATGAATATATTTCATGTAGTAGGGGCTGAAGACATTTCATTCAACGTACGGATTATATTATTCAGTTAGCTTGCTAATATATGTAATTTAGCACATAGGAAAGCCCTTTGTTCTTACTAGACAAATCAGAGCCATTGAGTTAAAACCACTTTATGTGATTGACCCCATGCTGGGATGTTCAATGAAGATAGCCCCACCCTTTGACCCTGGGAAAATTCACTTTACTCTGCTGCCTGGATATTGTCACCAGGATTTGCATGAAGGGGGGCTGACTTATGGAGTGAGGCCTCCAATCCTGATCCTAGCTAGGCCAACCAATGGGACGTCCGCATAGAGAGATATACTCGACAGCAGAGGTAAAGGCAGCTCACTTTATGGAAGCATGGCCTGAAGGATGGGTCTTAAATGGTAACTATGGTATAGGTATTTTATACTTACATGTAGCAACTGCACACGCTTGTACATTAATGTTTTAGAGGAATATGCTCTATATTCCTCCATGTAAATGTTTGTATTTTAACCTACGGTTGGGTTCCTGCTTGTTTGGGACTATAGATAGGTTCTGTGTGTTAGATTAGACTTTGTATAAACTCTAATAAAAGGTTTATTATATTGAAGCTTTCACTTCTGGTCAAAAGAACTCTTGTTTAACTCTTATCCTATCTTTATGATATTAAATCTTAAAATGTACTTTGATTAAGCAACACCTGGGAACATCAAAAAATAAATTTTGGAGGGCAAAGATGTTAATTTGGCATCCCTGTTAATAACTGCCCACGATCTAGCCGATAATAGATCATACGCTTGCGGTGATATTTCGGTGGTAGTTAAGACCAGGGATCAACGACTCAATCGCAAACTCTTCATCCCAGAGTTTGTCCTGGCTTTTAGTTTGTTCAGAGACATCATTTTCTTTGTGAGTCCATTAAGGAGGGAAGAGCTGGAACTTTACCTTTATACAGTGTGTAGGGGACCAGAGGGGTGAACAGCCGGCTCAGAGACAGTCCAGTAAAAAAAAATAGCCTTTTCTCTTATCGTCCATGGACGAACACAGCTCCTTAAGTCTTGACAAGTGGGTTATGTTCCCTGTTTACAGGAGAGGACTAGGCAGAAACATGTTAGATCATTAAATACATGCTACATTAAAAGAGTTGAACAGCCCCGCCCAGGGGGCGGTCCCTCCAGACATAACCCTCCTCACTGGAGCATGCAGCCTCAGTTTTGTTCTGCCTAGCAAGGAGAATGAACGTATGGCTCCCTTTGGGCCCAGCTCCCTGAGGAGAAATTTTATTTTATTTTATTTTATTTTCACTTTTTCTTGAAGAATCTTCTTTCAACTGTCGGCTAAGTGACAGGCTGGATAACATGGATCCTTGTAGTCTACTTGGTCCGACCAGCAAGCGTGGGCACACCTATGCAAAGAGACTTGGTCTGCCACGCCGTACCCCATGACTCCTGGGGTGGCCAGTGAGCTTTGCTCCGAGGTCCACATATGACTGGGCTGTGGTGTTGCCTCACTCACAGTGGACCGGGCCGACAGCTACCTCCATTGCGGTTGTAGGTCTGTCATAAATGTGTCAGCGAGTACTCGCTCGGACGGGTAAGTACAGTCCCTCCCGCTTCGGTGGGTTGGTACGGCTGGGCATTCCTGGGGTTCGGGGGTCCTCTTCTCCTCCCTTCCCTGCTCTTTTCTCTCTGCTGCATTGTTAAAATTTTATTTTATACATAAACAACATGTATATTGTCAGGGGGGGGGGGGGGCTGCCTGAGGCGACTGTGTATCTGGCCTGAGTCTGTTTTAACTGGGGCTTTCCTGTGAGGGGCTTTGTCTTTTTGCCACTTTTTAAGCCTTAAAAGGCTTTTACTGTTTAAATGCGGCACTTTGCCGCCATCCTGCTGACGCTGGCGCCATTTTTTGGGTGTTTTTTCAATTGTATTGAAAACCCCATTGGCGGCCATTTTGTCATAGCCGTGCCATTGCACAGGCTAAATTGCGGTCGGTCATTTTCCTGTGGCCGTGTTCTGAACGCTCGGCGGCCATCTTTGGATAGTCCCTAGTGCTGAATCCTACAGCGCACACAGGTCCCTTCAGCTGCCGCAAGTTACCTCGTGGATTCTTTCCTCCCCACACGCCGTGTGCTGCGGACGGATGGCAGCGCTGGGCAGTCCCCTCCCGAGGTGAGTCCCCTGGATACCCTGGTCAGTGCAGCAAGAGGTGAGATGCCCTGAATAGGGCCTGGGAGCTTCCGTTTTTTTTGTGTATACATATACGACATGTATATGTATTACTAAATTTTGGAGTCTGTACCTGATCCTTCCACCAACATGCTGTCAGCAGATGTTTAGTGCCTTAGTTTCCCAGGGGTGCTTTTTATTGTTGGTCCTGGACCTTTTGGTGCCAGGGTGGGGACTGCGGTCGGGGGTTAAAAGAGTGCCTCCTCCCCCCGTAGCCCCTGGGGAATGCTCTGTCATAGAGCCATGGACCAGGTACCTGGGTCTGCAGGATAAGGCATTTTTGGGTGCGCTTCTCACTGCTACAAGGGACTCTCTTTAGCTGGTTAGTGCAGCTGGGTTTCCGCTGAGGGCTCGGTCTTTTTTTGCAAACCAGACCTCTCTGTGTAGGTTTTTCCTCCTGTGCCCTCTTTTTATTAATTCCTGAATGCGGAATAAGAAAAGTCGCTGGCGGCTTTTTTGTAGTCCCTCACCACCCCTTTTAGGAGAGTCCCTTCAAGAGGTGGGCCTCTTTTTCGGTGGTGGACCCTCCGGGGGTCATGTATAGGTGACCACCCCCCCTATTGCGGGAACCCCGCGTGTATGGATCTGACTGTTAGATGATCCGAAGTACTGACCCGGTCCATGTCTACCATGCTGGCGTCTGCCTTGCGGCTTATTGTACTACACTGGGGTCCCAGTCGCTTACGGAGTGAACATTTTTGCACCAGACAGTGGAGGAGCACCGACTCTCTCCCGAAGTTATTAGGCTAACTGCCCAGCTGGTCCAGTGCCTTGTTTATGTCTGGGGTGTTTCACTAGATGCCGTGCCCTTGGTATCCAGGGCTTCGGTCTTGGAGATGGTTGCCGCCTTCTCGGGTTGGAATGCTGGTCTGCTGGCCAGGCCTCTAACATACGCCCTGGCAGATTTACCCTTTATGGGTGGGCGACCCTTTGGGTCCTCGCTGGATGACATTATCAAGATGTCACTGGAGGGAAAAGAACTCGCCTCCCTCAGACTTCCAGGGGGAAGGAGCCCCGCCGTCGGCCGGGTCCTTCCTTTTCCCACGCTAAAGTGGTATTTTTTCGTAAGTCAGGTTCCGCGGGCGAACCCTCCCAGTGGAGGCTCAGCTGGGGGACTAAAACATCCCTGGGTGCGTAAGCCGATAGCGCCGGCACCCGAACCCGCCAATGTATGTAGCTTCCCCTACCCGTCTCTGGGGTGGAGGGTCGACTTTCTGTTCACAACTGGGTGAACCTCCCTAATCTCCGACCTGTGGGTCTGCGAGATGGTGTCTTCGGAGTTCTTGATAGGGTTCCTTCCGATCCACCAAACTGATTTCTTCCCTCGTGTCTCCCTCTCCCGGCTTGTCAGTCTGCCTTGGGGCAGTGTGGTACTTGCTAGGCTGCAGGGTCATTTTATCTTCCTGCAGGTCTAGAGGTGTGAGGGATTCTATCCATATCTGTTCCCAAAGATGGACAGGGTCTGTCCGATTTTGGGCCTCAAGGGCCTAAGATGCCTTGTGGTAGCTGCGCTCCATCTGGTGGACTTTCTGGCATCCTTGGACATCAGGATGCATACATGCATGTCCCACTTTGCGCGAGTCACAGAGGTTTCTGTGCCTTGCGATGGGGAGGCCCACTATCTGTTGTGGCCCTTTCTTTTGATCTGGCGCCTGCACCACAGGTTTTCTCCAAGGTATCCTAACCTTGTTGAAACAGCAAGGCTTTGCCATCATGGGCTACTTTGACAACTTTCTGACTCAGATTTAGTGGTCGTGTCGGTAGCTTTTCAGACCCTCTGAGAATTCAGGTGGGCGTTAAACATTTGGAGTCGGTTCTGGTTCCGACTCAGTTTTGGAGTAGGGCTCCACGGTGGCGTAGGTTTTTTCTTTCCCTGGAGAAATTGCAGACTCTTCAGTCTGCGGTGTAGGCATTGGCATCACGCAATTGGTTTTCTCTCCATTTGCATGCAGATCCTAGGTCTGTGGGTAGCCTCCTTCAAGGCGGTAGCGTATGCCCAGTTCCACGCACGTGTTTTTTTCCAGAGGGAAATACTGACCGAGTGGTACAAATCTCTTGTCTCTGAATCGTCAGGTTCAGGTGCGCCACCTAGTCAGTGTCTTCCTGAATTGGTGGCTGAGATCCCCGGTTCTTCGGTCCGGGAAATAGTCTCTTCCTTTTTGTGGACGGTGATTACGACGGACGCCAACCTTTCGTGTTGTGGGAGCCCCTGGGGGGTCCAGTCGGTCCAGAGTCGCTGGACTTGAGTGAACCTATGGCCATGCCTCCCTGTATGCGCCCGCTCTCGTCTGTCCTCAGTAACTACCCAGGGTCAGGCCTGGTTAGTACCTGGGTGGGGTTCCACCTGGGAATACCAGGTGCTGTTGACCCTGTCTACCATTATTTGTCCTAGTACTTTGGGCAATCAGGCTATGCCTCTCCTCGTGGTCAAGGAGGTTGCTAGGTCGTCTGATCTAGATTCAGCCTGACAACGCCACGGCCGTGACTTGGGTCTTCCATCAGGTATACCAGCAGGCGGACTACTGGTCTTGGTACTTGGAGTCAACTCCTTTGCAGGAGGTGAGTCCTACAGGGCATGGATCTCCTAGCCGCTCGTCTCAGCTGCAAGGGTGTCGAAACTTGTGGCCAGGTATGGTGATCCTGTACAGACGCGCCAGTCGCGTTGGTGGCCCTGTGGGGTCTGTATCGACGACATTATGTTCTGTCCTCTTTTGTAGTGGCCCCCCTGGCTGCTCCGCAGAGTGGAGGCTGGGGAATCCCGATGATTCTAATCGCTCCAGATTGGCCTTTGGGTCCTTGGTTCGCTGATATCGGGCGCCTTGTAGCGAAGGTATCCTGGCGGTTGCCAGGGTGGGAGTTCCTTCTGTCCCTAGGCCACATACTTCCTCCTTTTGTACAGTCACTGACTTGCTCAACAGGGCTATTGGAAGCCAGACTTTAAGAGACCGGGGTCTGTCCGACTCGGTCATCTCAATCATGCTATGGACACGCTGGTCTTCTTCCGGGGAATCTACCGTCGCATCTGGCAGGCTTACATCTCTTGATACGAAGAGATGGAGTGTCGTCCACGGACATACTCGGTGTCCAGGGTCCTGCTGTTTTTTACAGCCTGGAGTGGATTTAAAAATTGCTTAAAGCACTGTTTGGGGGCAGATTTCAGCCCTGGCTGTGTTCTTCAGTGGCCTTTTTTTGCGGCCCGTTCCCTGGTGGGTACCTTTTTGTGCAGGGGGTTAGTCCTACACTTTCCCCTCTGGGTCCATCTCTTCCCCCATGAGTTTTGACTCTGGTGCTCTCGGTTCTTCAGGAACCTTTCTTTTTAGAGACGTCAGAGAGATTCTCTTGACAACTATCTCAGAAGGTGGCCCCTTTGGTGGCCTTTACCTCTGTTAGAGGGGTTTCTTGGTTGGCGGCCTTGTCCTGCAAGCCGCCATGCTTGGCCCTCCGTAGGATTAGATGGTGGTGCGCCCGCGACTTTCCCTTCTTCCGAAGGTGGTTTTGAACTTTCGCCGGGATAAGAACATTGGCCCAGATTCAGTAAGCAATTGCGCCTGCGTAACCATAGGTTACGCAGCGCAATTGCTTACTTGCGCCGGCGTTACGAATGCTCCTAATTCAGGAACATCGTAACGCCGACTGCAGCCTAAAATCTGCGTGGCATAAGGCTCTTATGCCACACTGATTTTAGGCTGCATTCTTGCGTTGGCCGCTAGGGGGCGCTCCCATTGTGATCAGCGTATAGTATGCAAATTGCATACTAACACCGATTCACAAAGTTGCACGGGCCCTGCGTACGCAAGTTAAGGATTTTCCGTACGGCGTCTTTAGCGTAAGTCTGCCCCTTCTAATAGTAGGGGCAGCCAATGCTAAAGTATACCGCCCTTCCCGCGTTGCGACGTTCAAATTTTACGTTGTTTGCGTAAGTGATTCGTGAATGGCGCTGGACGCCATTCACGTTCACTTTGAAGCAAATGACGTCCTTGCGACATCATTTGCCGCAATGCACGTTGGGAAAGTTTCCCGACGGAGCATGCGCTCTACGCTCGGCGCAGGAGCGCGCCGAATTTAAATGATTCCCGCCCCCGGCGGGATCATTTACATTGTGCGCGCTTACGCCGGGCAATTTTGCCGGCGCGCCCATGCAATTTACGGAGCTACTGCTCCGTGAATCGAGGGCAGCGCAAAATATTTGCGTGGGCGCAGGGCAAAATCGTTGCCCTGTGCCTCCGCAAATAAAACGCAAATGTACCTGAATCTGGGCCATTGTTCTTTCATCCTTCTGTCCTAGACTGGCGCATCTTACGGAGGTTGCCTTTCATACTTTAGGCGCGGTACTCACTTGCGGGTGTACCAGCCTGCTACGGCTCCGTTTCGGAGATCTGACTCTTTTTGTGTCAGTGTCTGGTCCACAAAAGGGGCCTGGTGGTCTACTCGACCACCTCTTTTTCGGTGGATCAGGCAGGCTGTCATACGGCCCTATGTGATTAAGAGGAGGGCCCCCCTTGCCGGTCACGGCACTTTCGACCAGGGCAATGGTGCTTCCTGGGTCTTTTTCCGACTGCATGCGTCGGTATAACGGGTGTGCGAGGCGGCGACTTACTTGTCCGTTCACGCTTTTCCCAGAATTACGTGGTTGCTGTGAGTACTTCTTATAATGCTTCCTTCGACCGCTAGCCAAAATGACTGTTTACAGGGTATAGAGACATAAAAGTTAACTGATTCCTTTTAAAAATGATTAAAAATAGATAAAAATCAATCATATAATGTGCCTCTAGTTTCACTTCCGGTTTTAAACTGGTTTCATGTTTCTGTGAAGTAGAGAGAGACACAGAACAAAAACAAACAAATCCAGGGCAGTGTTTTGTTTTTAAAATTAATCTGATTGGTTCTGAGGAGTTTTAGACACACAGCTTGGACCACAGTGAAAAGCTGCCATGAGATTTTTCATAAGGAGCCAGACAAGCAGGAAGTGTGGAGATCAGAGCAGAATTACAGCTACTTCAAAGCAAAAACGAACAATGAGGACATGAAACCAGGACTGCAGTAAGGTAAAGGAAGCTATTTAGCTAAAAAAAAAATTTCCTTTAAGATTGGTTTTACTGATATATTTCCCACCCCTCATTTTGACACTGCTTGGGGACGTCCCACTTGTCAAGACTTAAAGAGGAGTTCCACCTAAAAATTGAACTTGCGCTTAACCCACTCCTCGCCCCCTTACATGCCACATTTGGCATGTAATTTTTTTGGGGGGGGGGTGGGGGCTTCCTCCTTCCGCCGAGGGGCTGGAAAGGCGATTAGCTTAATCGCCTTTTCACAGCCCCTCCCTATAGGCGAGCGCCTGTCCAATCGGACTGCACTGCCGCTCGCGCATGCGCAGTGGGTGCCTGGCCGTGAAGCCGAAAGCTGTCACTGCCGGGTGCCCACACTAAGAATGAAGACGCTGGCCGGCGAGGGGGGGCGAGGAGCGAAGCCCCGGCCGGCGCGTCGCTGGAGCCGTGGAGCAGGTAAGTGTCAGTTTATTAAAAGCCAGCAGCTACACTTTTTGTAGCTGCTGACTTTTAATAAACTTAAAAAAAAGGTGGAAAACCCCTTTAACCTCTTGACCACCGCCCCATGTCAAAAAGACGTCCTCTTTTTAAAGTTGAATATCTCGATAACGGCAGCAGCTGCTGCCACAACCGAGATATTCATCTTTTCAGGGGGCGGTGGTGTACACGATAACGGCGGTCTCCGCGGCGGATTCGCCGCGAGATCGCGTTATCGGTGGCGGGAGAGGGGCCCCCCCCTCCCGCCGCTCTCCCGCGCCCTCCGCCGCTTACCGGAGCCGTCGGTAGCGGCGGAGGGGATCGGATGTGTCCGGCAGCTGAGCGGGGACGGGACTGAAGGAGAAATCTCCTTCACCCGTCCTCATAGCTCTGCTGGGCGGAAGTGACGTCAAAACGTCAGTCCCGCCCAGCCTCTTAAAGAAACATTTTTTTTTTTGTCATTTGAAAAAATGACATTTTTTTTTTTTATTTATTTTTTTTGCATTTAAGTCTAATTATGAGATCTGAGGTCTTTTTGACCCCAGATCTCATATTTAAGAGGACCTGTCATGCTTTTTTCCATTACAAGGGATGTTTACATTCCTTGTAATAGGAATAAAAGTGATCAATTTTTTTTTTTTTTTTTTTCAGTGTAAAAAATTATAAAACTAAATAAAAATAAATAAGAAAACCAAAAAAATTTTTTTTAAAGCGCCCCGTCCCGACGAGCTCACGCGCAGAAGCAAACGCATACGCGAGTAGTGCCCGCATATGAAAACGGTATTCAAACCACACAAGTGAGGTATCGCCGCGATCGTTAGAGTGAGAGCAATAATTCTAGCCCTAGACCTACTCTGCAACTCAAAAAATGCAACCTGTAGAATTTTTTAAACGTCGCCTATCGAGATTTTTAAGGGTAAAAGTTTGACGCCATGCCACGAGCGGGCGCAATTTTTAAGCGTGACATGTTGGGTATCATTTTACTCGGCGTAACATTATCTTTCACAATATATAAAAAAATTGGGCAAAATGTATTGTTGTCTTATTTTTTAATTCAAAAAAGTGATTTTTATCCAAAAAAAGTGCGCTTGTAAGACCGCTGCGCAAATACGGTGTGACAAAAAGTATTGCAATGACTGCCATTTTATTCCCTAGGATGTCTGCTAAAAAAATATATATAATGTTTGGGGGTTCTGATTAATTTTCTAGCAAAAAAATTGTGATTTTCACATGAAGGAGAGAAGTGCCAGAATTAACCCGGTGGGCAAGTGGTTAAGGGGCTGTGTCCTTCCATGGACGATAATAGAAAATAGGATTTTTTGTACTCATAAAATCCTATTTTCTCTGACGTCCATGGACGGACACAGCTCCCACCCCTCTTTTTTAGGTTTGTACTGCTTGTTACGAACTGAGGGTGCATGCTGCAGTGAGGAGGGTTATGTCTGGAGGGACCGCCCCCTGGGCGGGGCTGTTCAACTCTGTTAATGTAACATGTATTTAATGATCTAACATGTTTCTGCCTAGTCCTCTCCTGTAAACAGGGAACATAACCCACTTGTCAAGACTTAAAGAGCTGTGTCTGTCCATGGACGTCAGAGAAAAGGATTTTACGGTGAGTACAAAAAATCCTATTATTCAGTAAATTGGCAAAAAACAAACAGAAGACACAACACGCTTGTCTTGTCACACAGGTACAGCCAGGTTTTTTTTTCAGGGGAAACTCGTTGGAACTCAGTTCCGCCACCTCAGACCTTTTGGTGCCTGTTCACCACAATCACTTGTAAACACAGAAGTCTGGTTTCTGTGTTTACAAGTGACACCTCTGCACTCTGTATGTAATGCAATCCTAGTATTTAATGCCCCTTTAAAACCCTCCTACTGTTAGTGAAATGTGACTGACCACATCCACTATTTGATGTGATTTGGAGGGTGAGTGTAGGAGGAGGGGTACAACTCACAGTTCTGCAGCATACAGGCTTACAGGCTATAGTTCATGGCTCTGATCAGAGCTACAGTCTTGTATGTGGTTAAGTTCAACCAGCAAGTACACAATCCAGCAATGGATCTTTTCACACAGCGTTCTGCTGTGTCTCACTCTCCTACTCAAACAGCTCCTCTCTCACACTTTCAGCCCAGCTGGTAATAAGCAGGTCTGAAGGGGAAGTACCTTCCCTCTTCAATTAACCCCTTCTTAACCCTGCCCAGGCTGACTCTCCACAAGTGGCAGAGTTAGGTCAGCAGTATGGGGGATCAATTTTTTAAGACTATCATTGTTCATTTCCTGCCAAGGCCACAGCCTGTTTTGCTCAATACCAAGTGGTGACGGTCTGGAGTAATATAGACACGGAATTGTATTATCCACTCGCACCGCTTACTGGTGCCCCAATTCGGAACTTCCCGCACTACCAGTGTGTTGGCAATGTTTATACCTCACTTAAATAATTAACTATGCATAAAATAAGCGATTAAAACCTTTTGTCTATATAAGAATAAAAAAAAAAACAATTGATAACAGTGCGAAAAAATAAACAATTACATTTATTTATACAGAAAAGAAACATTAGAATAATTAGAAATTACCAAATATCTTTTGGGGATGTTACAGGTACAGTGTTGCAGGCTACAAAGATAATTCAGATATGGTTACAATGGACATATACAGGCTATCAATAGAATCGTAGGCAAAATTTTAAGATAGAAGAAAGTTAGGGAAAAGTAAAGAGAGATAAGAGAATACATTACACAGACATGCTGTCCCCTCGATGGTCTGGCGTCAATCAGGGCTTCTTACATCTCCCCACCTATTTTATATTCATTCTCCACCAATCAACAAATGAAACATGTCCATTGGTTTAGAGTTGGATCACATTCTAATTGACTGCACCTCAAGCCTCTTTGCCTACCATGCTCGGGTCTAAAAAGTTCCGGTCCCTCTGTCTACTACACGTTCATGATTTAATAAGCAACCCACTTTGATCCCCAGCCCAACCAGTTCCGACCTTAGTATGTCAACGGCACCTGGTGAGCTGGAGCCTCACCGTCTGCTCAGGCTCTTTACAAAACAAAAGGATACCAGCAATTCAATTAACACCTAAAGACACTTAACAGTTCCCACGAGACAGGAAAAAAAATAAGTCCTGTAATTCTGAGCCCATATCTCATCAGGATATCACAAAATATATATAAAGTCCTGTAAAACATATACATATACATACACACACACACATATATATATATATATATATATATATATATATATATATATATATATATATACACATACATACATAAACATATGCAATGGGGCATGTTAATTTATTTAGAGAGTCCTTTAACGCTTCTTGTTATAAATATAATGTTTAAAAATCTCCATCACACCGGCTACGTCCGGGGCTTCAGGTATTTCACTCCGGACCCCAGTCCATCCTGCATCTTTTGACAAATTAGATCGGCCCATAAGTTTTCTAGGTTAATCTCAGATTTGTAACAATTTCGACCTTGGTACATGCAACTGGAGCCAGTGCCGTCTTTTACATATCTGTACCGGTTGTTTCGGGGCTCACCCTAGGTCAGCCTGTTCACTGAGACAGAACAAATGTGACTAAGCCGCATTAACGTCCCTTTTTTATAGCCTTGTTTAGCCACCCATCCGTCACTATTGTTGAGCACATTTTTGGTAGAAGGTTTCACAAAGGGGTTCCCCACTGGGTTTGTTTCTTTGCCACTAGGGACTTTTGAGTGTCAGAATCTGAGGTCGTCTTCCACAGACATGGAAGCAGTGGATTTGTTGCTTCAGTCTGAACTCAAGAAGGGTTTTGTCATCGGTCCTTTTTCTACCACCGCCCTTACGGGTTTGGAGGGTCAACCCCCTGGGTCTTGTCAAAGGTAAGTTTTCTAATAAATTGCGGTTAATATATACAATTTGTCAGCCCATCATTGTTTGCATGTACCTTGCCTTAACTCGTTGATTCTATTGGAGGAGTTTTTAATGAAGTATGCGTCAGTGGATCAGGCGATACACTTATCATCGGGATGGGCGAGGGCGCTTGGCTGTCCAAAGACTTTAAACTTGTTCCGATTCTGCCATCACTCTGGCAGTGGCATGGAGTTAAGTGGAAGGGGTTGTATTATTTTTCCACCAAACTTACCTTTGGCTCTTAAAGTAGCTTTTGGTTGTTTGATTCTTTTGCACAAGCACTCAGCTGGATCCTCACACATAGAGAACATTGTCAGTAAGTTATCCACTATTTAGAGCATTTTCTCCTCATTGAAAGTTGTAAACAGGCCCCTGCCGACCTACAGAAACTAACATCAGTTTTCTCGGCACTTGACATCCCACTGGCGGTTAAAAAGATGGAAGGCCTAGTTACTAAAACTTACAGTCCTGGGAATCACACTTGATACTCAGTCCATGCAAACAAAACAAATTAGTGAGGATCAGAGATCATATACATGCATTTACAATCTCCCAAGTCTGTACCAGGGTTCAGTTACAGTCTCTGCTGGGTATGCTGAATTTTGCGATGAGGATCATTCCCCAGGGGAGGGCTTTTTTATTCCTAGGTTATTGGTTTTGTTACTCTCAGTTCCCGACTCTGATGCCTCGTATACACGACCGTTTGTTCCGACGGTAAAACTGCTATAAGAGCTTTTTGGTCTAGAATCCTAGCCGTGTGTATGCTCCATTGCAGTTTTTCCGACTGGAAAACTGCCGGTCAAAAAAAAGAGAGCAGGATCTCTTTTTTTCCCCATCATGAAAAAATCCTGGCGGGAAAACTGTTCGTCTGTATGGGTTTCCGACGGGCAAAAAAAATGCGCATGCTCTGAATCAAGTATGAGACGGGAGCGCTCTTTCTGGTAAAACTAGCATTCGTAATGGAGATATCACATTCATCACGCTGTAACGGACTGAAAAGAACGTGGCTGAAAAGCGCGAATCGTCTCTCACCAAACTTTTACTAACACGAGGATCAGCAAAAGCAGCCCAAAGGGTGGCGCCGTTGGAATGGAACTTCCCCTTTATAGTCCCGTTGTACATGTTGTACGTCACTGCACTTTGGACGGGTGGACTTTTGTCTGAGCGTGTGTATACAAGGCAGGCTGAGAGGAATTCTGTTGGGAAAACCGTTGTTTTTACTAGACATTTTTCTTGTGTTAAACTTGTGTTAAAATCGGATTTGCACATGTGGGATGAGTTCCTCCAAGATTTGAATGGTGTCACCATGTTTATCCCCGCAGGGTCAGGGTTTTCCCCTCCAATTTCAACAGAAGCAGCGGCCACAAAAGGCTATGCAACTATTTTTGACTCACGCTGGCTGGGGGGGGCCTGGGGCCGGACGAGATTTTGGCTATTCCAGGGTTTACAGAAACGTCAGCTTTGTTTTGAAATCTACCCCATAGTTAAATGTCTGGGGGCATTTGTGGGCAGGTCAGACTGTGTTATTTTCCACAGTTAATGAGGCTACATCAGAGATTATCAACAAAGGCAGATCCAGGTCTTTACTTATCATGTGTTTTGTACGTAGGCTTATTTGGCTGTCCCTCCAATTTAACTTCCATGTACACTGCAGGTTCACCAATGGTGTACAGAATATAGCGACAGGTGCTCTGTCCCGTTTTAACTACCCACTGTTTTTCCAGTAGGTCCCAGACGCAGACGCGTGCACCACACCATCCCCACATTTCCTTCAACTAATGATGGACTAGATACCCATTTCGCCTTGATTGACAAATCATTGTCTGTGACCACCAGAAAGGCTTTTGTCACAGCTTGGAATGTTTCCCAGGCCTTCCAGTCACGGTATCCTAGAGTTGATGGCTACAGCATTCAATATTTACTGGCTTTCACTGCCTTTTGCCGCTCTCAGCTTAAACTGGCCTACTGCATCAGAACATAGTTGGGGGGTATAGAGCACTTTTAGGACCCCAATAGGCCGTCTGTTTTTTCAGCACACCCTATCAAGGCTATCCTTAAAGGGATTCAGAAGAGTAGCCCTCCTTTTAGCCCCCTCTTAGGCATACTGACCACGTGGTCAATTCTCAGTTTTTCTTTCCTTTCCTAAAACAATCCATAAGAAGACTCCGAGTACAAATGTAACATTTGAGTTTAATAGCAATACACATTCTATCCTGCAGTAAAATATGGGGCTCATAGTTAAGTGGTGATATAGAAAGAAATACCCCAGCATCAGTTTGAGGTAATATGCCCATACTGGTGGTTTCTCTTGAAGAAATGCCCCAACATCAGTGGTGTCACTAAAAGGAAGAAATGTCTCTACAACATTGGTGTCATAGGAAAGAAAAATGCCCCTGCACCTGCGGTGTCACTGGAAGGTAAAAATGTGATCAGGAGGAGGGGGGGTGGGGGAGGGAGAGGTGCTCGCCCCCTAATAGAGGCGAGAGGTAGATGGATGTAAGGAAGGGAGGATGGTTGTGGTTTGATCAGAGTGAAGAGGCTACAGGTGAAGCCCCATGGGGGAGCCCAGATGGGCAGGGAGGGGGGGAGGAGGGTTGGGGGGAGGTGGGAGGGAGGGGTGGGGAAGGGAGGTATCTTAATTATTACAAGAGAAAGGAGAGGTCTTAGTCTGGGCAAGCAGCTGGAAGAGTGGGAAAGAGGCTATTTTGAGTTATTGTTTATTCTCGTTCTCAGAGGTTATTACATACTATTGTCTATTTTTGGTCTTTTCTTTATACATGTAGTCTATGGCTTTGAGGATTAGATCATGGAATGTACGGGGGTTGGGGGACCCCATCAAGAAAGCACTGGTCTTAGCATCAATGGAAGGGAGGGGGCCGGGGATACTCTGCCTTCAGGAGACACACCTAACTAAAGACACAATGGCCCAGTTGGGTTTACGGAAATTCCCATTTCGTTACCATTCTGTACACTCCTCATATTCGAGGGGAGTGAGCATAATGGTGTGAAAAGAGCTGGATAGATGAACAGGGTCGGTACATATTTTTGGATTGCTCTATTGAGAGCAGGCAGTATGTACTCGCTAATATTTATATACCCCCCCATTCAAGTTTGATGTCCTACAGAAGTTAGTTGAATTTATGCTGGATAAAACCGGCATTCCCCTGATAGCAGTAGGCGACTATAATGAAGTTTTAGATAGAGCTTATGACAGATTTCCCTTGACATATGAATCAAATTCAGAACAAGGGAGCCGGCTGGCTCAATTTATGGAGGAGACAGGACTAAGGGATATTTGGCGCACTCGCCACCCTCTGATTCGACAATACTCTTGCCTCTCTAGTTCATATGCTACTTTGTCTAGAATCGATATGGCCTTTGGCAACGAGTTGGCATTGGACATGGTAGAGGAGATAGAGTATAGCCCAAGAGGGGTCTCAGACCACTCTCCATTAGAATTAGTAATTAGGAGGAGGGAGAGAATCTCTCCAAGAGAATGGAAAATCAGCCCACACTGGCTCGAGCTACTGGGCGAATCACAGGAACTGTTGAACAGCCTGAAAGAATATATCCAAATAAATACAGGCTCGGCAAAATCGGGAGTGGTTTGGGATTCGCTGAAGGCCTACCTTAGGGGCCTGCTGATACAGAGAGTGGCAAGAGTACAAAGAGAATCTAGAGCATGGGAAGAGGACCTTAGAAGTAAAGTGACGCTAGCTGAACAACGGTATATCGAGGACCCATCCTTAAATAGGCAAAGAGAATGGCTTGATAAACAGAAGATCTACAAAATGGCCGTTATGCGAAAGGCAGAGAATCGCCAAATATTCCAGAGACAAACTCAATTTGGCGAGGGGGAAAAATTGGGACGAGTACTGTCCTTGTTGGTTCAGGCCAATTCCCCCTCTTCTAATATCACGGCAAACAGGACTCCAACAAGCGGTATCTCAACAGATGGAAGGGAGATAAGAGACACATTTTACAGCTTCTATAAAAACCTCTATAAATCTAGGGTAGGAAACGAAGGTATGGAAGCTTTTTTCCAGGGAGTTTCAGTCCCAACTCTGTCAGAAAATGACAGGGAATTACTGGAATCCCCTATTACACTGGAAGAATTACAGCTCGCAGTGGCGGGAATGTCTAGATATAAATCACCTGGCCCTGATGGAATTTCAATAGAGATCTACAAGCGTTACGGGGAAATGTTACTCCCAGAACTGCTTCAGATATTAAAAAGTGCCTTTGTGGAAGGGCATCTTCCTCCCTCAATGATGGAGGCAACGATTGTTGTAATCCATAAAGAGGGAAAAGACAAACTAGACCCTTCTTCTTATCGCCCAATATCACTGCTCTGCACAGACACAAAAATTCTTGCAAAAATTCTTGCAAACCGCCTAAAAAGATGCATTGAGAGTCTTATTCACTCTGATCAATCAGGGTTCATTCCAAACAGGTCAACTAGCATAAACATTAGAAGGGCCTTCTTAAATATATAGATCCCCACTGACAACGAGGGTACTAAAGCACTGTTGGCCCTAGATGCCGCCAAGGCCTTTGACAGCATCGAGTGGCCATACCTATGGAAGGTACTAGATAGCTTCGGATTCGGCCCATCATTCACTAAATGGGTTAGACTCCTATATAGCGAACCACGAGCAAAAATCAAAATAAATGGCGATGTTTCAGGGACATTTAAACTCGAGAGAGGAACGAGACAGGGTTGTCCCCTTTCCCGGCTCCTGTTTGCACTTGCTATGGAGCCTCTTGCTATTAAAACTAGATTAAATAAAGACATACAGGGGTTTAGAAGGGGTTCAGAGGAAGACAGGATATCACTTTTTGCAGACGATGTCCTGTTCTTCATAGGGGATGTGGATAGATCGCTCAACACAGTAGTCCAAATGGTTAGTGAGTTTGGAAGGTTTTCGGGATTAAATGTCAATTGGGACAAGTCGACCCTACTCCCAATAGATCCATTATGTGACCTGACAATAGCCGAAATGCCCCAGTTGAAAATCGTAACAAAATTAAAATATTTGGGGGTCTGGATTACTAGGGAGGTCAGGGAGTATACCAACAATAATATAGCTCCACTGTTGTTAAAACTGAAATTAAAAAAAGATATCTGGAGCCGCCTCCCCCTCTCTGTAGCTGGGAGATGCAATCTGATAAAAATGATCTGGCTCCCCCAGATATTATATGTTCTCCACAACTCTCCAATTTGGGTGAACCAAACATGGTTTAAACGAATGGAAACACTATTCAGGGAGCTAATGTGGAAGGGAGGTCAGGCCAGAATCAGACTGCAGACGATGCAGCTCCCGGTGAAGGAGGGGGGGATGGCGGTCCCACATCCGAGAACATATTTCTTGGCGTCCCAGTTACAGCACATGGTGGGTTGTGGCTCCCAAAATTTGGGCAACAACGGCTCCAGATTAATATTATCAAAGGCCCCACATAAAATTCTAATAGAAGCCCTGGAGGCAAACTCATTTCACCACCAATGCCCGACTGTAAAGCTAATCATTAAAGTATGGCAGACTACGAAAGCTTTGCTGGGATATACTGGTGTAACTGAGTTTGCCCCCCTTTGGTATAACAAGAACCTAACAGAACTTAAAGACATAGAAGTTCCTAAAATCTGGGAGAACCAGGGTATAACACGGTTACTACATATGTACGAGGGTAATCTTATCAAAACGTTCTCGAAACTGAGAGATGAATTTAACATACCAAATATTTTTTTTTTAAATTATTTACAGATTAGGCACGCACTCCAGACCCAGTTTAAGATCCATCCGATGGTTAGGACTCACACTTCAGCGCTTCTTAAAATGATTCAAACTAATATCACAAAAGGTCAAATCTCTGCACTATACGATAAATTGGGGGCTAAAGCCATAAATCAAAGCGGGGTCTCCAAGAGTCGTGAAAAATGGGAAAGAGACATCGGATTGATAACCCCGGAGCAGTGTAACGAAATTCTACATAGAGGGACATTGGTGTCAATTGCACCAGCACAGAGATTGTCCCATCTGTTTCTACTGCACCGGGTCTATCATACTCCAAAAAAAATGTTTGCACTAGACTGGAATCAAAGCGACGAATGCCCTAGGTGCAAAGCAATAGGGGATTTTATCCACATGTTCTGGAGATGTCCCAAGCTTTTTAGATATTGGACAGAAGTTATAAACATGATCAATAAAATCTTCAAGACCTCCTTAGAACCGGAGATCAGAACTTGCCTGCTGGGAGATTTGGAAGATCATAGAATTCCAGCAGGAGCCTTAGAAAGTGTGCTTAGATGTTTATTTCAAGCACGAAAGCTAATAGCGCAGAGATGGCAAGCGCACACTCCTCCATCTGTTGAGAACTGGGTTGAAACCATAAACGCTACGATCTGGTGCGAAAGGGTGGCCTTTATCAAACAAGGAAACTATAATAGATTTAGAAGAATGTGGAGACCTTGGCTTAGAGAAATGGGATTTCGCTTGGAAGGATAGCCTCTATAGGGGATACGTAAACCCCCCTTACTCTATAATCAGCTAAAATTCCTTAAAGATAAGGAGAAATTAAGCTTTATAAAGTAGGAGCCTCTGGGTAAAAATATGTAAATATAAATGTTGGAAGTACCATCATCCTGAAATCATATAGAATATTTTGGGTCTGAGGTCCCCGAACCAGAGAACCAAAGGGGGAAAAAATGGGCCAATTAGGACTATCGCGGTACAGGTACACAAAGGGAACAATTAAGGGTGCATTTTAAAAGACAAAAATAAATTTTATTGAAGACATAAATAGACATGGTCACACAATTAAAATACTCATAACCTATGACAACACCAAATTGAGAAACCCCCGATAAGGAGAAAGACACGATGGGTTGAGGGTTATGACGGTCTCTACTAGTTTCGCGGACAATTCCGCTTCCTCAGGAGAAGTTCTAAAAATTGTTAAACAGTCAGTTAATAATTAAAATACATGTACCAATACAAGTACAATAACAGACATCTTTTAAATGGGGAGGTATCGGGCTAAGCTGCTCACCTAGACAGGTCCCGCCAGGGTGGAAACAGCGGGCGTAACCCTACAAGGTCCCATGTGGTAGCCGGGGTGGACACATGGAGGGATTGTCCTGCTAGTCTGATATATATGATATAAAATATAAGTTAAGACTGCTGTGCTGGCCTGGTGCAGAAAGAGGAGTCATTGTGGACACGCGTGAGAAATAAATAAAATCAAATGAAGTAAAATTGTGTGAATGGTGGTGAAGGTGAGGTAGTGAGTGCAGTGAAGGAAAGGGAAGGGAAGAGCCATGAAGAACGGAAGGAGGAGCGGGGTGAGGGAGGAGGGGGGGAAATTATGAGGGGAGAGAGAAAAGGAAAGAGGGGTAGGAATGAAAGGAAAAGGAGAAGGGGGGGTGGAGGGGATGGGGGGAGAGGGGATGACAAGAAGGATAAAGAGAAAGACCGGGGGAGGAGGAGGAGGGGGGGAAAAGGAAAAAGGGGGGGACAGGGGAGACAAGGAAAAGGAGGAAAAAGGAATTTGGAGAACAGAAAGAAAGGGAGGGGAAGGAAGAGAAGGAAAAGAAGAAAGTGGGAATAAACAGATGGAAGGGGCAAGGCTGGAGAGTGAAATAGGCAGAGAGAGGAGACGGGGGAGGGGGGGGAAAGGAAGTGGGGGGGGAGAGAGGGGAGGAGAGGGGGGTGAAAAATGGAATGGAACAGAGAAAAAAAGAACGTGAAGGATAAGTGTAGGAGAGTTGGGGGTGTAAGTGAAGCACAAAAATAAGAAGGGGGATCAAATTAAGTGATGGTCCATGTACCTTGGTAATACGATGGGTGATAAAGGATAAGGGGGTCCCGGGAGCAGGAGCCCAATGGTGACACCTGTTAAAGTGTCTGTGGGTTCAACCCAGCATGTGGGGGTAGTACAAGTGTATGGAAAAGGGGGGGCCAGACAATGACCCATTGTGGCATCAGTGTAGTGGTGCTAGCATCTAGTACCTAAAAGGAAAAAGTAGGTCAAGAGTGAAATTAGTGATAAGAACTAATGTCCAAGAGAGCACCAGGCTAGAAATAGAGCGATATGGCATAGTCGAATGCAGGGACCAGGCGGGATACTTACTGTGGACTGGGTAAAGTCGCAGTAGTCCCGGGACCCGGCGTGGTAATTGCTGGGAACCCAGGAGTCCTATTTATGGGTCTGAGGCATGACGCGCCTCTCCCATACTGACAGGCGCTGTGTCTCAGCGTCGTTGGTGAGCGCAGTGCGCGTGACGTCACGGCGGGCGTCCGCCTGGGCTCCATGCGTGGAGGTCAGCAGCACGAAAAGACGTGCTGACTTGAACTCCTGTGGGAGGGGCACCGCTTCAGGAGAGAAGCCGTGGACCCCGTCTAACCACACCCACGGTCACCGTAGGGGGATGTCTGGGAACGCTGTGCTGAAGGGCAGGAATTGATAAGCAGCTAGGCCCGATGTGGGAACATGAATGGCGTGTACAAAATAGTAAAGACGTTTATGCAATAATACAAACATTAAAAATGTATATAAGATCGATACATAAAGGTAAAGGTGTCTAATGAAATAGGCACCAGGTGGGGGAGAAAAACTGAGGCTTGATTGTAAACGTTGGGGTTGGAGAATACAATTCTAAACCAAATTGGAGTAACCACATCACCCATTGGCACAGTGGGGAGAGGTCATAGTATCCATATAGGGCTAATAGATTAATTCAGGTGGTGGTAGAATGCCAGGTCAATCCCAGCAATGGTAATTTGCATAGGGAGAGACCTGTGCATTGGTCTTGGGGGTTTTCCGGGTTACCTTGTCTGGTCCAGGGATAACTGGACCAAGACCAGTAAATTAGACCGGAGACTGTAGCCAAGACTGAAGCCAACCGTATCGTTGCAAGACAAAACCAGAGTCGCCCCACCCTGTAAGACTGGAGTAAGATACAAATACAGCTTGAAAAATAAGAGGCAGTTCCCCAGGAACTGGAGAATGTTGGGTAGACAAATGCTGGAGGTGCGGCCAGGCACCAGGCGCATATTGTCATACAGGGGCCCAGGTGTGTTATCCACCTAATACATTATAAAGTAGGAGCCTCTGGGTAAAAATATGTAAATATAAATGTTGGAAGTACCATCATCCTGAAATCATATAGAATATTTTGGGTCTGAGGTCCCCGAACCAGAGAACCAAAGGGGGAAAAAATGGGCCAATTAGGACTATCGCGGTACAGGTACACAAAGGGAACAATTAAGGGTGCATTTTAAAAGACAAAAATTAATTTTATTGAAGACATAAATAGACATGGTCACACAATTAAAATACTCATAACCTATGACAACACCAAATTGAGAAACCCCCGATAAGGAGAAAGACACGATGGGTTGAGGGTTATGACGGTCTCTACTAGTTTCGCGGACAATTCCGCTTCCTCAGGAGAAGTTCTAAAAATTGTTAAACAGTCAGTTAATAATTAATTAAAATACATGTACCAATACAAGTACAATAACAGACATCTTTTAAATGGGGAGGTATCGGGCTAAGCTGCTCACCTAGACAGGTCCCGCCAGGGTGGAAACAGCGGGCGTAACCCTACAAGGTCCCATGTGGTAGCCGGGGTGGACACATGGAGGGATTGTCCTGCTAGTCTGATATATATGATATAAAATATAAGTTAAGACTGCTGCGCTGGCTTGGTGCAGAAAGGGGAGTGATTGTGGACACGCGTGAGAAATAAATAAAATCAAATGAAGTAAAATTGTGTGAATGGTGGTGAAGGTGAGGTAGTGAGTGCAGTGAAGGAAAGGGAAGGGAAGAGCAATGAAGAACGGAAGGAGGAGCGGGGTGAGGGAGGAGGGGGGTAAATTATGAGGGGAGAGAGAAAGGGAAAGAGGGGTAGGAATGAAAGGAAAAGGAGAAGGGGGGGTGGAGGGGATGGGGGGAGAGGGGATGACAAGAAGGATAAAAGAATGTGGAGACCTTGGCTTAGAGAAATGGGATTTCCCTTGGAAGGATAGCCTCTATAGGGGATACGTAAACCCCCCTTACTCTATAATCAGCTAAAATTCCTTAAAGATAAGGAGAAATTAAGCATCCCCTATCCTTCTTTGCCTCTGACCGGTTTGATTCCGCTTTATACCTCTTGGATATTTATGTTTTTACCCTCTTGTGCCTTTTATACTTCCTTTCCAATAACTAATCAAAAGATAACTCAGACGAAGCTACCTGCTACTGAGCTTCTATAGAACTAACAGGGGGGGGGGGAGGGGGGAGGATTAGGGAGGGAGGAGATAAGGTAATTTAATTAATCTAATACATTTATACAATGTAAGATTGTTTATATATATGAATGGCGCTGGACCAGACAATTTATATTACTTGTATGTAACAGATTTGTATTTGCTCCTATTTATTGGAAAATAATAAAAAGAAATTAAGACAAAAAAATGTAATTAAAAGAAAAAGATGTTCCCGTGTCGGTGATATCACTGGAGGGAAAAAATTACCTCTCCATCAGTGGTGTCACTGAATACAAAAATGCCCTTACATCCGTGGTGTCCCTGGAAGCTAAGAAGCCCCTGCATTTGTGGTGTCACTGGAAGAAAAAAAGCCACAGCATTGGTGGGCATCACTAAGAGAAAAAAAATGCCCCTCCATTGGTGGTTTCACTGGAAGAAAAAAATGCCCCTGTATGGGTGGTGATACTAAAAGGAAAAATGTTCCTGTGTTAGTGATGTTGCTGGAAAGAAAAAAAAATTCCCAGCATCTGTAGTGTCAGTCTGTAGAGGACGGATTTAGCGGTGGTGCGAAGGTGCCCTCGGTGGCTCCTGCGGGGGTATCGGTACATGGGGCAAACAAACTAGATAAAGAACATTGAGCGACTGTTTACTATTGAGGTGTTTTTTTACTGATTGCCTTAAGACCTCCTGAGCAGAGTACACAAAGTGAAATTCTTCTAATAGAATAGCCAATGTTATTGCTCGGCATGCAAGACCACAGATATTTCTGTTTTCTTTATCAGAATTTCTGAGCTAACAATTACTTTACAGCAACTTACCACCTCTGCTTATCTTCTATGTGTACTGTTGAGTATACATGCACAGTACTAACTTATACCACTAGAGGAGGCTGGTGTTCTGTACATTACCAACATGTTTGTAATGCTCAATCTTTGCACATAGAAGAAGCTGGAGGTACATTATTTTGAGCTTAATATGGCTAATGCCGCGTACACACCATCACTTTATGTGATGAAAAAAACGACGTTTAAAATCATGAAATAAAACAACGTTTTTGAATCTTCATTTTCAAAAACGACGTTGCCTACACACCATAATTTTTTCAAAATGCTCTAGCAAAGCGCGGTTACGTTCAGCACTCTTTTCCATTGAAGCTAGCTTCATAACTTGCTTCTGAGCATTTGCGGGTTTAAAAACGTTGTTTTAAACGTCGTTTTGTCCACACACTATCATTTTAATTGACACAAAAAACGACGTTTTGAAAAACGACACAAAAAATTTAAGCATGCTTAAATTTTTTTTGTCGTTTTTCACAAGACATAAAACAACGTTTTCCCCCACACACGGTCATTTTAATTGACGTTTTTCAAAACATCGTTTTTTTTCATCACATAAAGTGATGGTGTGTACGCGGCATAACAGTATAATTACAGGATATACACGTTCTTAGGTACAGCATATTTTTACCTATTGTTGTTTTTTTTTTTCAATTCTATCTTTATTTATTTATTTATTTTTTCTTTTACAACTATAATCACATTACAACTTTTCAGGTGGAGCATCTTATTCATTACATCTACTTATTTACCTATTGTTGACCTAGCACATTTATTAATTGTTTCAACTAAATTCATGGTAGTTGCAAAACTTACTTTTTCTTTTTTTTTTTTACTGTAAACTGTAAAGATTTCTGTGACTACTCAGCTACTTGCATCTCTGTTCTTTGGCAAGTTACAAGATGGCGTTCCACTTTAAAGACAATGTTCAAGTGCCTGGCTCTTAACCTCTTGACCACTGGGCACTTAAACCCCCTTCCTGACCAGACCAATTTTCAGCTTTCGGTGCTCTCACAATTTGAATGACAATTACTCCGTCATACAACATTGTACCCATTTGAAATTTGTGTCCTTTTTTTCACACAAATAGAGCTTTATTTTGGTGGTATTAGATCACCTCTGGGTTTTTTATTTTTTGCGCTATAAAAGAAAAACGACCGAAAATTCTGTAAAAAACAAAAAAAACAAACTTGTTTCTGTCATATTCGCAGGTTATTTCTCACACACAGCATATGCATACCACGAATGACACCCCAAAACACATTCTGCTATTCCTCCCGAGTATGGCGATACCCCATGTGTGCAACTTTTACACGGCGTGGCCACATACAGAGGCCCAACATGCAGGGAGCGCCATCAGGCGTTCTGGAGCACCCAGGCCAATTCTGACATTTCTCTCCTACATGGAAAAATCACAATTTATTTGCTAGAAAATTACATAGAACCCCAAAACATTATATATGCGGAGTATTGGGGTATTGCGGAGTATTTGGGTATTGCAGAGTATTGGGGTATTGGGGGTATTGCGGAGTATTGGGGTATTGCAGAGTATTGGGGTATTGCGGAGTATTTGGGTATTGCAGAGTATTGGGGTATTGCGGAGTATTTGGGTATTGCAGAGTATTGGGGTATTGGGGGTATTGCAGAGTATTGGGGTATTGGAGTATTGGGGGTATTGCAGAGTATTTGGGTATTGCAGAGTATCGCGCAGGGTATTGGGGTATTGCAGAGTATTGCGCAGGGTATTGCAGAGTATCGGGGTATTGCAGAGTATCGAGGTATTGCAGAGTATCGGGGTATTGCAGAGTATCGGGGTATTGCAGAGTATCGGGGTATTGCAGAGTATCGGGGTATTGCATAGTATCGGGGTATGGCAGAGTATCGGGGTATGGCAGAGTATCGGGGTATGGCAGAGTATCGGGGTATTGCAGAGAAACGGGGTATTGCAGAGTAACGGGGTATTGCAGAGTAACGGGGTATTGCAGAGTAACGGGGTATTGCAGGGTAACGGGGTATGGCAGAGTAACGGGGTATGGCAGAGTAACGGGGTATGGCAGAGTAACGGGGTATGGCAGAGTATGGGGTATGGCAGAGTATGGGGTATGGCAGAGTATTGTATGTATTGGGCAGGGATAGCTGAGCTGGGAGGGATGGCTGGATCTGTGACTGCAGTTGTCACAGATCCAGCCACAGCACTGCTGACACCCCGCGCTCCCCCCCCCCTCTCTCCTCTCCTCTCGCACTGTACCGAACGGTACAGAGAGGAGAGGGAGGAACCGGCGTCATCAAATGACACCGGTTTGTTTACAAGTGATCGCTCCGTCATTTGACGGAGCGATCACGTGGTAAACAGCCGCGATTCGCGGCAATTTACCGTGATCCGTGATGCGCCGGGTCTTCCCCTCTTCCCCAGGGGACGCGCAAACGCGGAAGTGCACGAGGACGTCCCAGGGACGTCCTGTCACAGTAACTCGACCGCGCTGTAGCAGTATTTTTGCTATAGCGCGGTCGGCAAGTGGTTAAATATATGTAGCGCCCCCTTACTTTCAGTATGGGCACTACGCTAAAGTTAGCGGGGAATGGGAGAGTTATTTTGCTCCCATTCACAATTTGTTAAATTGCAGGGCTGCTGTCCTTTCAGAACTGTCTTGTAGGTCAGTCTGCGTTTCAGGGGTGCGTTTCCACCTCTGGGTGGCAGTTGGCGCTAGAGGGGTTCTGGCAGAGTCACTTTTATCCAGCAGCCAATTAGAGGAGTTTTTCCCTCGCTGGGCATGCTGGGGAAGGGTATATCTGGGGCAGACGCCATTGATTCTAGGTTCTTTTTCGCGGGGTCCGAGTTCCGGATGCGCGCATCCACGGACCCCGCCACCATGGCCCACCTGGCCGGAGCTGCGCACCATGCAGAGTTTCATCCTGATGCTGAAAGGGGCCCCAGCGACTTGCTGGGTCCCAACCTTTGCTAAGAGGATCGTAAGCTGAGAGCTGTGCGGTGGGGAATTGGCTCGGGGAGAACCCAGAGAGAGGTTGTCCAGGAGGCCTGAACGAACCACCGGGGATCTGGTCACCCAGATACTGACAGGTATGTTGCAGCTGTCAACCGGTGACCCTGACTAAACTTTACTGGGAGGATTCGCTCAATCCAATTATTGCACCCTAAATTGCTAGGCCTGTGGCAGAGGTCCAGAGTCAGGCCTGTGGCAGAGGTCTGTTCCTCCCAGCGATTTGCAAGTGACACTTTGGCTGCCAGGCTTGTGGCAGAAGTCTGTCCGGAGGCACTTTACCCACTCTGGCTGGAGTGGCGACGAACTGATCTCATTATTATTGAGAGCAGGACTGCTCCCTTCATATCCAAGGCCTGATACTAAAGTTGTTCTTATGCTTCATCAACCTTTCCTGTCTTGTCTTATGTTGATGTTGGCCATGTTGGGCCTTGGAATAAAGCATTGAAGAAAATCCAATTGATAGGCATGTGCAAAAGGGAAAAATTTGTTTAGTTTCGTTTTAATTAGTTATTTAATTAATTTCGTTAAGTTAGATTCGTTACATGTGTTAAATTCGTTTTCGGAATTCGTTCGTTTTCGACCGAATTTCGAAAAATCCGGTCGAATTCGAAAATATTTCGACCGTTTTTGGAATTCGTTCGTTTTCAACCGAATTTCGAAAAATCCGGTCAAATTCGAAAATATTTCGACCAGATTTGAAAACAAATAGTCTCTTTTCGAATAGAATTCATTTTCGAATTATATTCGAATTTTTTATATTTTTTTTTTTTTTCGAATTCCGATCGAATATTTTTTATTTTTTTTTAGAATTCCGATCGAATTTCGTCCGCGGGTTTTCGATTCGTTATCGAAAATGTTAGTTCGGATTCGGTAAATTCATTAATATTGCAATTCGGGAATTCGTATGCATCCGAATGTCCGAATAATGAAAAATTTGTCCGAATTTCGATTCGGAACGAAACAAAATGCACATGCCTACCAATTGATGACTGGACCTTCGCTCATTGCCTCAACTCATTAGTATCACCCCTAGACACCCTGCAAGGTAACTCAATGCGCCGATCCCACAAACAACCAGTGGCTCCCTTGGGGGTAGCGCTAGATATAAGTAAGGGTTTCCGAGCAGAGGAGCCAAGCCAGATGACCGCAGAAGGTGAGAGCATCACTGTGCAGTTAGTGCAGCGAGGCAGCATAGCACTGTCCGGGGGGGGGGGGACACCTTTGTACCATAAGCTGGGGGGGGGCACCTTTGTACCATAAGCTGGACTTGCCAAATGCCTACAGTGGGAGTAAAAGTGTGGAGTCGTTTTATGTACTGTGTAGAATTGCTATTCAGCAGAACTGCATACAGTATACTCTGTGGATTGGAGCACACGATTCTGCTCGAAAGTCGCTGTGAGTACAAGTATGGGACTTAAGTCCACTGTTGCGCAGAGTAGGGGAGGATTGTTGCTGAGAGGGAGAAGGAAAGTGTGGGGTTTATGTCTACCCACCGCCAGTGTCCCATTCCAGGGATTACTGACATTACTGTCTCTTTTAGTGGAAGAGAGGCTGACGGCTGGGAGAGGTGAGATTAGAGAGACAGCGACTGTAGCACCACTAGAGCCTATTGAAGTGGTGGCAGCAGCTAAGGGTGCCTCTGAGGTGTTAATGAAAATAGTCAAGAGGAGAAGAGAGTTATTAAGAGAACCAGTGGGCTGCCCCTACGTTGGCAAAATTCAGTTTGTTCAACATCTCACCCCTTAACTCTCTATGGGTGAGATCCAAGAAGAAGAGAAGCTACTTGTTGCAGGCAGTCAGCACATCTACTTTGGGGCCCCTAACTTTGGCCTGAGTCAAAAGGACTCCATCCTACTAAGTGTGCGGGTGAAAACTCTCCACCGTTCTACCAGTCTGCTAAAAGGAGATTCTTGTGTGTATGGTCAGATCTTCTTTCCTGTTAACATGGACATTTACATATCTCTTTCATTGTTGGGTCGCATGGACTCTGGGCTGCAGAGCCTGGCTCGGAAATCTGTGTCGCAAAGACTGCTAGTTACTAAAAATGATCTACCTAGGAAACTTTACTGGTTGCTGAATTTAGATGGTGTTAGGTATAGGTAGCTAGACAGTTTTCTCCGGAATTGGAAAACAACTGAGTTGACGAGTCCCCTAGGGGGCAGTGTTTGTGTGACGATAGTCTATGGATGCTTACTACAAACCCAATATATCTCCTTATTTGTTTGGAGGATCTCCTCTCCTGGAAAGGATGCTCTACCTGTTTGCAGAATTGTTAGGATGTCTAACCATTTCTTTTGCAGGACTGCAAGATAATATGTGTAGCGCACCACCTAAGGAGCCGCAGTTAAACTGAAATCCCCCACCCTGCACAGCAAATTTTTCACAGGCACTTCAGAGGCAAAGAACAGTCAGTGACGTTGTTTTTGTGGTTTATTGAGGGTTAATAACTTGGATGGGGATGGAAAAATTATGGGACGCCCACTTCAGCAACAACACTTTAGCAGGGACATCTTCCTATATACAGTCTATATACAGTCTACAATGTATATACAGCCTCCTTGACACTCCTCCTGAACTTTACTTGCTTGCAGACCCCAGCTGGATTACTGTAAATTAATCTGACAGGCACAGTCAGATTAACTCACTAGCTCTTGAAGTTTTTACAACCTTCTAGACCAGGGGAGACACTAAAGGATGAGTCACCTAAGCCAAATAAAATTGTCCTACACTAACAAACCTACACCACAATCCAGTAACATTCAAGGCATTCAAAGGGGATCTTCCAGGGAGAATTCATACAGAGTCAAGCTGAAGCTGAGAGGAAGTCTTCAGACTGTCTGGGTCACAGCGAGTAGGTCTTAGAGAATTCTCAGGAGAGAGACTGTTGCCTGTATACCACCTTCTGGGTGGAGGGTTGTGCCTTAGAGAAGAGAAGGAAGCTCTGCTTATTTTGCTTAACTGCTTCTAGATCAGTGGTTCTCAACCTGTCTAGTGCCGTGACCCCTTGATAAAATTTCCCAAGTTGTGGGGACCCCTAACAGTAAAATTATTTTTGTAGCGTGGATTGTCAACACCCAAGACTATTAATTTGAGCCCCTAACCCGCAGACATTTATCGCTCCCTGAGTCCCTTCCACTCATGCAGTATTAAAACCCCTTATGGTACATTATAGGATTTACCACTCTTTCTCTTTGGTCTCCTTTCTTTCCCTTTTATCTCTCTCTACGCTTATTTCTTGTTTCCCCCTCTAGCCATCTTTCTTGTTCTTTGTCTTATTCTTTCTCTTCCTTTTTCTTTGTTCCCCCCCTCTTTTCCTCTCTCTTCCATGTATTCTCTATTTTTATTCCTTCTCTTACTCCTGGGGTGGGGGGAGTTTGGGGAAATGAGTGGCAATGCTGGTGGGAGTTCTGATCAGCCAACTTTAGGTGCTCTTGATCAAGGTCATCTACTGATCTTAGAACTGTAGTGGGGACTTTTAATGGCAACTGTAATCACAGGTAGTGTTAGTCAATGTGTCTCCGACTTTGTGGTGTCTCATATCAGTGACACCTATGCCGAAATCAGGAGATGGGGTCTCCTCCAGCCCATCCCACTTCACATTTCTCACCAGTCGGCTGACCTCTAGTCTCTGCCACCCAGCCATTCTGTGAACTGAATGGGCGGGTGCAAAGAGTGGGTGGACGTGGGCTCCAGGAACAAAAAGGCTGGGCTGCTTCAGGAACAGCCCAGGATTTGGTGACCCCTGGCAAATCATCATTCGACCCCCAAGGTGTCCCGACCCCCAGGTTGAGAACCACTGTTCTAGATGGTGTTCTCATTTGAGTTGTTTAGTACTGCGCAAAAGCTCTTCCGAATCCCTATCCCAGTTCTACAAAACAATAAAAACAACAAAAAGAGACACTATATGGCATCACATTGACAGCAAATAATTAGTCACAACTTGATTAAATGTAAACTTTCTCCATCTGTAGAAAAAGACCAACTCATGTAGGGCGACATGTGGTTGCCATCATCCCTTGATAACTAAACAATTGAAAGAACCTCAATGGAATTGGGATTGTAAAGGCAACAAATAGAAGCTTCAAAATTTACAAAAATTATACAAATTTATTACAAAATATAAATATTAACAAATCGAATAAATACAGAAAAAATATAATAATTGAATAACATGATCAATGTGATATGAATACTGTCCGTCATGGAGTGCCATCACCAGATAGTTGATGGCAAGTTGGAGCGGATAACCAACGCGTTTTGAATGAAAACATTCTTCATCAAGGTATATAGCAGTATCATATCTAGAACAGATCAAAATATACATGAATATTTAAACATAAGCAAAATAAGAAAAATTCACCATACCACATACGTTGGGCAATGTGCATAGTGAGACTCACTTTTTGTTTCAAAAACCTGTGTCGGAAATATGGGGGTCTGAATCTCCCGATGTTACCAGCTGTAGGTGTCCTCCCCCTGCAAGATGCACTCAAAACAGAACTCCTTGGGCCAGATTCAGATAGATTACGCGGATCTAAAGATCCGCTAATCTATCTGATTTACGATCCGCCGGCGCAATCGACGATCCCCGCTGAGCAAAGCGGAGCCTGTACACGGACACGTCCATGTGAAAAGGCCCTAAGAGAAGGGAAGGGGAGTTCTGCCTATATGGCTCCAAATAGCAGAGCCATAAGGACAAAACCAAAAACAAAAAAGGAAGGAAGGAAGCAAGGATGCCCGTGAAGACTCATGGGATGTACAACATCAGTTTGGCCTAGGTCAGAAACCAGGAAGCAACTGAAAAAAAATTATGTATAATAAGTAAATAGTAATATATATTATATCTATTTAATAATGCTAGCAGCATACAGATTAAAAATAGTTAATGTTGATTAAATCTGATCTTTACCCATAACAACTTGATAATAAATAAATTGTTCTTTAATATGGAACATACATTCCACATTAATAAATATACGAACAATTATTTTTTTTTTTTTTATCATTCAAAAGTTTATTGAATATATGAAGAAACATTACAATGGATACAAGAGTATGTTAACATGGAAATTGCGCATGAAGTAACAAGTACTAGATGATCTGTAATATTCGTGTGGATTACAGTCAAGGCATCCGAACATTGATATATAAAATATTAACAAGTATTCAAACACATACTCAATTCAGGGTATCATTCGATTCATGAGTGCTTATCACGATCCAGATTAGAATGAAGAGGGGGGGGGGAATTAGGGGAAGATAAAGCTAAGAGGAGGGGAGCAGGTATTAGGGAGGATGTGGGTACCAAGATGAGGATCTTGGTAAAAAAGGAATAGCAGTGGTAGGAGATTGGGAGCAGGTTCATTTCAGGCATTACTGGGTCCCTGGGGTGAGTGGGGGGCAGTGATAGGGGTGTGGAGTTAAAGCTGAGGATCCCAAACCCCTGGGGAAAGGGTGGGGTTCAACGATCGTCTAAGCAGAATAAAAAAGGAATCTAATTACCGCTAGGGGACTGTGGGGAAGGTCGCATTTCACACATCAGCCATCAAATTATCAAACTCCTGAGAATATCTAAAAGCAATCCATGGTGACCATGTCTCGTGGTACCTCTCAACTGCGTCACTGGACTGGGCTATCGTCTCCTCCATATCACATATTTCTTTAATTCTGTACAACCAGTCTTTGATGGACGGAATAGTCGTGGATTTCCAGAAAAGTGGGATTAGGGCTCTAGCTGCATTGAGCAGGTGTCTGGACAACGATTTTTTGAAACTAGAGACCTGGAGTAGACAGCAAGCCACATCCAGCGACAGTGAGGTTTCTGTGATCTGACTGATAATGCTCTTAACTTTAGACCAGTACTGGGCAATTCGAGTGCACTCCCACCAGATGTGAAGGAGAGTGCCCCGAGCCTCCTGACAACTACAGCATAAATCTAAGGTCTGAGGAAACCATTTGTGTAACTTGGCTGGCGTGGCGTACCACTGCGTTAACAATTTGTATGACGTCTCTTGGATCCTTGTGCTCAGTGAGCATTTGTGTGCTAGAATGCAGGCACCCTTCCATTGCTTATCGGACAAGGTCAAGCCCAGTTCCCTGGACCAGGACTCTCTGAATCTGTCTGTTGGCCACTGTTTAAGGGTTTGAAGCCAAGTGTAGGCTAGTGAAGTGACCAACAAAATTATTATGTGCTATAAATTGCCTCCAGCATTTCTCCTGTTTCTTCTTGCTGGAGGCTGCCATTTTGCCAAAGCCCAAAGCCCCAGAGCACAAATAAATCATAAAGCGGAACTAAACCCATTGATTTAACTGTTTCAAGAAACAGTTACATTCCTGCAATGCCAGGATTACGAACTATAACATCTGCTTGTATCCTCAACTAAACTATTAAACCATCAAATAGCTGGTGTCATAACTGATCGCATGTTAACCACTTCATTACTGGGCACTTAAACCCCCTTCGTGCCCAGACCAATTTTCAGCTTTCAGCGCTGACGCATTTTGAATGACAATTGCGCGGTCATTCAAAACACTGTACCCAAATTACATTTTTTATAATTTTTTTCCCACAAATAGAGCTTTCTTTTGGTGGTATTTGATCATCTCTGCGATTTTTATTTTTTGCGCTATAAACAAAAATAGAGCAACCATTTTGAAGAAAATTTAATATTTTTTACTTTTTTCTATAATAAATATCCCCCAAAATATACAAAACATTATGGCCCAGATTCTCAAAGAAGTTACGCCGACGTATCTCGAGATGCACGGCTTAAGTGTATATATATGCGCCGGTGTATCTATGCGCCGTACCCACAGAACCAGATACACCTGAAAATAGGCTTCTTCCGACCGATGTAAATTTTCTACGCCGGCGTAGCGTGGGCGCATATTTATGCTGGGCGCATTTGGCGCTCACATTGATTTTGTATTCAAATATGCAAATGAGGGAGATACGCCGATTCCCGAATGTACGGTGCGCGTAAGCTGTACGTCAGGCCTAAAGTTACCCCTCATAAAGCAGGGGTAACTTTGCACCAGACGTGTGCAGGTCAGCTGGAGAGCAGCTTCAGCAGCACCGTTACGGACGAGCTGAGCAACCACACTTGCAGGACAACACATCCGTATGCCAACATGCCAGGGGCTGGCATAGTCATAGCACTACTAGTGTGTGCCCAGGCGCATAGAAGGAGGAGGGCACAGGAGAGGATATACCGAACACGCATGAACGTCTTTGGCATGGAGGATTCGGAGGTGTATCGTATCTTCAACACTGATGCCATCCTGGAATTAGCTACAAACCTGCATGATGACATCACCAGCCAGACACACCGCTCACATGCAGTACAGCCACTGGTCAAGGTCCTGGCAACACTGCATTTCCTCGCCAGTGGATCTTTTCAGCGTAAAAGGGGAGTTGTGGCTGGGATGTCACAAACCAGCATGAGCAGATGCGTGCACCAGGTTGTCCCCGCAATCCTCAGACGCATGTCCCACCACATCATCAGACCCACCCAGGAGCACCTGCGGCATAAGGCAATGGCGGATTTTGTCAGAATTGCAGGATTCCCACGCACCGTGGGGGCCATTGATTGCACACATGGGGCACTACGGCCCCCCCCCCCCCGTGCCACAGAGCACATATACCGCAATCGGAAGCACTGGCATTCCATCAACGTACAGGTGATAGCCGATGCCCAATGCCCCATATGGCACGTCTGTGCCAAACACCCAGGGTCCAGCTATGACAGCTACATATACCGTCAAAGCACCATCCCAACGGAATTTGAACAAAACGTGTATGGGGACAGCTGGCTGGTTGGCTGAGGGAACAGCAGTCAGGAGATGCCTCGTGGAACGCATCTTTGCACGTTAAACACACACATTCATCATGGCACAAGGAGAATGCACGCATGCACACCACTCTGGTCCCTAGCTCACACACACCACATCCACATCACATTGGATTAGCCCAAGTCCACCATGCCGGACTTGGGAGCAGCAACGCCACGCCAAGGCCCCAATTATGTCGCTATCCATTCATACCACATTCACACGGTCATGGGGATAACTTCTCCCCAACGACCGAGGGTGACACCCTTTTGCTGGCAGGAGTGTCACCGCCCCATTCAAACACCAGTCTTACTATATTCTGCACACCTCACCGTGTGCAGTAATTAAAAAAAAAAACCTCATGACCTGAGGAAAAATAAACAAAAACGCTCTTCACCAGAGCAAAAAAGAGGCAAAACCAAAAAATCAGTTACCCTGTCGTGGGCCAAGCCTGCTGCCACGGCCACGGCTCCGTAATTGCCTGGTAGAAGGCTCAGGTGGGGGGGCATCAAGTAGAGGAGCATCCCATGGCCTCTCCCTGGCTGGAGGCCTGCCCTCTAAAGCCACAGCAATAGTGGTGAGGATGGCATTTGTCTCTGCCTGCACCAGCCGCGACTGCCTCCCCTCCGCCTCAATTGCAGCTGTGTTGCCCTGTACGGCCTCTGTCAGGGACCTCACCTCTGCCACAAGGGTAGCCGTTGTGGCCTGCAGCTCCCCCAGAGATCTTGAAGGGCATCATTTATGTTGCCCGTGGAGGCCAGGCTGTCTGCCACACGCCGCATCTCCACGGCCATCTCACCCATATGGCGGGTCTGGGAGTTCTGTGCCCTGGTTAAATGTTTTGGAAGGAACTCAGGAACCCCCCTGGTCTTCCTGGTAGCCTTCCTGGGGCCAGTAGAGGCTTGAGGCCTGGCATACAGGGAGGCACCTAAGGGAGTGGGTGTGTTGGGGATGGATCCTGAGGGGCTGGAAGAGATGGGGCTTGACGTCCGCGACGGCTCAGCCGATTGGGAGGATTCCTCCAAATAGAGGCACACCTCCTCACCCATAGGGACAACGTCATCCTCCACCACCTCTTCATTGGAGGTCTGGGCACTCCCCTCCACCAATGTCTCTTGGCTTCCCAGGGGGTCAGGGGCATGATGCTCAGGGGATGATGGTGTGGGACGGGCAGAGGCAGATGATGGCCCAGCTCCCTCCTGGACATCTGTGGATGACACAAAACATTCACATGTTGGAGGACCCACACACTTGTCACATGTTCCCTTCCACCCCCTCACATGCTACACACCAGATAGGGGAAAAAACACACTTACCTGTCCTCAAGGCCGGCTCAACTAAGTCATAGCCCTCCGCTCCCTCTCAAGGCACCGGGCAACCACCTGCTCCTCAGGAGTCAGCCTAAGAGTAGAGGCTGGTCCACCTCCAGTGGCGCTGGCATGCCTCCTCATCTTGCCCAGCTTCTCTTTGACCCTCCTACGCAGGTCTTTCATTTTTTTAACAATGTCCTTGGGCCTCCTCACCTCATTCCCAAGGGCATTGACCTGGGTGGTGATCCTCATCATGATCTCCTCCCTCTTCCCCTTACTGGTGTCTTTACTTTGTGCCCCATGGAGGCAAGCATCATACCTCTCCATGGCCGATATGATAATGGCCCTCTTCTCCGGGGAGAAGTTTTTCTTCCTCCTATCACTGCGACGAGCAGACATGGCACAAAGGAAGACAGCAAAAGCACTTACACCACTAACAAACAGACGGGTGTACTTTTGCACACGACGGGCGCATGTCTGGGCGTATTTATGCCCTGGGCGTAAACGGTGGGCCGGCGTATCTCAGGGTTTACGCCGGACGTAGTTGTGAGCTTGCGCAGAGGGGCGCGTGACATACGATCACGTCACGGCGCATGCGCCGTTCGTTCGGCCCTTCATTTGCATGGGGTCACGCTTAATTTTTTTGTATAATCAAGTTTATTAGTTTTTTCAACCAAAGAAATACACATGACATACTTTAACAGAGAACTGTCGTTAGGTAATACTAGCGACCTCGCAGGGTCTCTCAGGCTTCAAGGCCCCGGAGGGGCCTGTTAAACATACAAAACAAAAACATATATTTTAATAGGGCGTGGGGGCGCCAACGGGCATCCCATAACATGGTGTCAACCAAGGAGGGTGTTAATTTCTGGGTTAATAATATAGGGTCCGGCCGTAACGCCAGCCGTTCCCCGAGGGTAAGGCTACCGGAATCCCCGTGAACGGCCTCGCCCTACCGAGGCGAGACTGGTGTCCGTCCACGCGGGTTGCTACATCAGTGGGGGCCCTAGCCCGCGAGCCGAACAGGGGGGGGGCCATGGGGCCTCCAACAAACCTCTCCCTGTTACAACTCGCCCGCGGGTCACGCTTCATTTAAATGGATCACGCCCACTTCCTTCCTACTTTGAATTACGCCGGCTTACGCCAACGAATTTACGTTACACCGGAGCAAAATTGGACGCATTTGCTATGAGAATACGGACCTTACCTCTCTAAGTTACGTTGGCGTAACGCATATGAGATGCGCTACGCCGGCACAAAGATGCGCCGATCTACGTGAATCTGGGCCTATTTTTTTTTTCAGTTTAGGCCGATACGTATTCTTCTACCTATTTTTGGTAAAAAAAAATCGCAATAAGCGTTTATCGATTGGTTTGTGCAAAATTTATAGCGTTTACAAAAAAGGGGATAGTTTTATTGCATTTTTTTTAATTATTTATTTTTTTACTACTAATGGTGGCGATCAGAGATTTTTTTCGTGACTGCAACATTATGGCGGACACTTCGGACAATTTTGACACATTTTTGGGACCTTTGTCATTTTCACAGCAAAAAATGTATTTAAAATGCATTGATTACTGTGAAAATGACAGTTGCAGTTTGGGAGTTAACCACAAGGGGGCGCTGATGGGGTTATGTATGACCTCATGTGTGTTTACAACTGTAAGGGGGTGTGGCTGTAGGTGTGACGTCATCGATTGTGATTCCCTATAAAAGGGAACACACAATCGATGACGCCGCCACAGTGAAGAACAGGGAAGCTGTGTTTACACACAGCTCTCCCCACTCTTCAGCTTCGGGGACCGATCGCGGGACTCCAGTGGTGATCGGGTCCGCGAGTCCCGGGGCCACGGTCACGGAGCTTCGAACGCACGTGACCCCACGGCTGGGCTTAAAGAGCCACGTACATGTACGTGGATGTGCCCAGCCGTGCCATTCTGCCGACGTATATCATCAGTAGGGGGTCCTTAAGTGGTTAAACAAGTGTGATTTAACTGTACTTCTGTCTCTGTCTGAATCATGGTTTCTGAGTCTGACAACTATTTGGTAACTCGAACACGAACACGAAGCTCATCCCTAATGATAACAGAATCCATCCAAATGGCCCTGATAAAAAGTGTACATGCCCTGGAATGTTTGGCCTTGGTACAGACACAGGAGGTGGCATACACAGGTTAAAATGTAAATTAAAGGTTAATTTCCCACATTTGCAGCTTTTTAAATCACAATTAGTGTCTGTATAACTAGTCAATGAGTTTGTTAGCTCTAACTTGGATGCACTAATCAGGCTAGACATTGAACCATAAGGAGGTAGAAAATAACAGTTTCAAGACCTGCGTAACAAGGTAATGAAACTTTACAAAGATGGAAAAGGATAAAAAAAAGATATCCAAAGCCTTAAATATGCCAGTCAGTACTGTTTAATCACTTATTAAGAAGTGGAAAATTAGGGGCTCTTTTGATATCAAGCTAGGGTCAGGTAGACCAAGAAAAATTGCTGCCACAACTGGATACAAAGAAAAATCCACAGGTAACCGCAGGAGATATACAGGCTGCTCTCCAAAAAGACGGTGTGGTTGTTTTGTAGGAGCACAATTCAACGAAACTTGAAACTTGAACAAAAAAGAACTGCATGGTTGAGCTGCCAGAATGAAGCCTTTACTGCACAAATGGCACAAAAAAAGCCAATGAGGCATGTCAAGGTGTTGTTGGGCATATTGTAACCAGGCTTTTTTGTGGAACTCATACAGTAAAGGCTTCTTTCTGGCAGGCAACTTGACCATGCAGCTCTTTTTTGTTCAAGTATCATCGTATTGTGCTCTTTAAAAAAAAAAAAACACCATATTTTTCCAGAGCAGGCTGTATTTCTCCTGAGGTTACCTGTGGGTTTTTCTTTGTTTCACGAACAGTTCAGTGGCAGTTGTGGCTGAAATCTTGTGGCTGAAATCTTTCTTGATCCAACTGACCATGGCTTGGTATCAAGAGATCCCCTCATTTTCCACTTCTCATTAAGTGATTGAACAATACTGACTGGCATATTTAACCACTTACCCCCCGGACCATATTGCTGCCCAAAGACCAGAGTACTTTTTGCGATTCGGGACTGCGTCGCTTTAACAGACAATTGCGCGGTCGTGCGACGTGGCTCCCAAACAAAATTGGCGTCCTTTTTTTCCCACAAATAGAGCTTTCTTTTGGTGGTATTTGATCACCTCTGCGTTTTTTATTTTTTGCGCTATAAACAAAAATAGAACGACAATTTTGAAAAAAATGAATATTTTTTACTTTTTGCTGTAATAAATATCCCCCAAAAATATATAAAAAAACATTTTTTTTCCTCAGTTTAGGCCGATACGTATTCTTCTACATATTTTTCGTAAAAAAAAATCGCAATAAGCGTTTATTGATTGGTTTGCGCAAAAGTTATAGCGTTTACAAAATAGGGGGTATTTTTATGGCATTTTTATTAATATTTTTTTTACTAGTAATGGCGGCGATCAGCGATTTTTTTTTCGGTATTGCGACATTATGGCGGACACTTCGGACATTTTTGACACATTTTTGGGACCATTGGCATTTTTATAGCGATCAGTGCTATAAAAATGCATTAGATTACTATAAAAATGCCACTGGCAGTGAAGGGGTTAACACTAGGGGGCGGGGAAGGGGTTAAGTATGCCTGGGTGTGTTCTTACTGTGGGGGGGGGGTGGCCTCACTAGGGGAAACACTGATCCTCGGTTCATACATTGTATGAACCGAAGAAAAGCATTTCCCCTGCTGACAGGAACGAGAGCTGTGTGTTTACACACACAGCTCCCGTTCCCCGCTCTGTACCGAGCGATCGCGTGTGCCCGGCGGCGATCGCGCCCGCCGGGCACACGCACGGGAGTCGGGGGCGAGCGGGGGGCGCGCGCGCGCGCCTCCGGTGGCGCGCGTGCGCCCCTAGTGGCGGCTTAAAGGTAGGACGTCATAATACGTGATCTCGCCTAGGAGAGCCACCTTGTGGACGTATTATGACGGTGCGGCGACGGCAAGTGGTTAAGGCTTTGGCTTTTTAAATCCTTTCCCATCTTTGTAAGTTTCATTACCTTGTTACTGTAACGGGAGGGCCCGTGGAACCCAGAACCTCTTAGAAAGCATGAGCCAGAAAATAATGATTATCCACAATATATTTCAGGATATCTTTAAAGAACTAATTACTGTTCATTGATTCTGAACTCAACAGGTTAATTGAAAGATGTTACTGTCATCACCTCCAGCTACCTGACTGCCTGTGTAATGTAAATTGAATCCAGACTAACTTCTAAGGATCTTTCATTGTGGCTTGTGCTAATTGACCCTGTATTGTGTGAAGGAGTCCTGTGATAATGTGTATTGTAAGTTAACAGACAGCCTAAAGGTCAGGTGTCTGAGTCATCAGCTGTAGTTAATTAGTTCATGTAAATTAGGTCAGGTCCCAGGGCCAGGGTGTCTGCTAAGAGATGTATTGAGGATGATGTGTATTGGGGGGACTCATTAGGTAACCATTGTGGGATGTTGTGGGTGGAGTTGGGTTATTGTTCATTTGGTTACTGCAGTATCCTAAATTGTATATAAGAGCCTGTATTTCTCAATAAAGGTCAGACCTGCTTGAATCCCATACAGAGCTGTGTCTCGTATTATTTGTATGGGTTGCGTTCACCTGGTTGTGGCGTGTCGGTAGCGGCCTTGTGTTCGGTAATGGAATATCCTAAACCCCGTTAACCCCTTTCCCATTTGGGCTGCCGTTACAGTTACGCAGGTCTTTTGACTATTCCTTTCTACCTCCTCATGGCTCAGTGTCTAGCCTGCTTAGTGCATCCATGTGAGAGCTAACAAACTAATTCACCATTTATACACAGACACAGATTGTGATTTAAAAAGCCACAAATTTGGGAAATTAACCTTTAATTGCCATTTTAACCTGTGTGTGCCACCCTCTGTGTCTGTACCAAGGCCAAAAATTACAGGGTATGTAAACTTTTTATCAGGGCCATTTGGGTGATTTCTGTTATTATGATTAATAAAGGATCCAAAAAACGATGTGATAATAAATGGCTTTGTGTGATTGCTATCCTTAAATAAAAATTTCTGCCAGGGTATGCAAACTTTTGAGCACAATCGTATATGTACAGTACTAAGGTCCCAGCTGCTCCTTAACCACCAAAAAAAGGTTCACGGCACACAAAGGAAATTTGTGTAGCACCCCGATAGTAGGAAGGGTTGCTAACAAATTTAGCTTGCTAGGTGGTAATTAGCCTGTCTGATTGGGGATTCATTGGCTTTTTCCCTAACTCTGAATTTGATGCACTTCTCGCTTCGGTCACTAGGTGGCATTGTTGCCTGTGGCAGTGGAATGATAAGGGAATAGGGAATCCAGACTAGGAGTGATAAGCTTGATTCTTTAGTCCCTTGGACATGTGTCACAAGGCTCCCAGTTGCTAGGCCAGAAGCCTGAAGCCTATCCCGGGATCACCTGGCTGCTAGGCCATTTGAGACCTATTCAGGTTTGAGAAAGGCAGCGTGGGGTCAGGGCTTCAGTCTGGAAGCCCAACCCAGTTGCAGAGGTTTTGCCGGATGGATTATTGCCAGCGGTGAGAAAGAGGCGCAGGTGCCACAAGGGATGACCACTCCTGTCACCATGGGCAAGTGATGATCAAGGCCAGAGGTAAAGGGAGGAATAGTCGCCAACAAGGGACAACCATTCCCATTATCAGAGGCCAGTGTATGGAAGTCTGAAAGCATTCAAGATCAGCCTTTTCACCAGCCAAGGATAGTGAAAAAGATGGAAAGCTTCAGCAGAGTGCCAAGCCAGGGACCCAGTGGATAGGGTGGATGAAGCGTGAGGAGTTTACAGTGGGTTTAGCTGTGGAAGAGCTCAGGGGATCCAAAGACATCTGAGATTTTGAAGTCTAGTGAGAGACTGGAAGCTAAGTGAGTGAAGATCCACAGTAGTATACTGTGAGATGTGAGAGAAGATCTATAACGGGTTACCGTGAGTTACGTGTATGGATCTCTATTGACTGTTCAAAGTTCAGTTGCCATAGGAGACAGTAGTTCTACAAATACAGTTGCAGCATCCAGCTTAACTAGTAGCCGACCGCGCACCGTCATTATACGGCGGCAGGTCGGCTCTCCTGGGCGAGAGCCCGTAGCTATACGTCCTATCGTATAGCCGCCACTAGGGGGCGCGTGCGCGCCGCCGGAGGCGCGCGCGCACGCTCCCCGCTCGCCCCCGACTCCCGTGCGTGTGCCCGGCGGGCGCGATCGCCGCCGGGCACACGCGATCGCTCGGTACAGAGCGGGGAACGGGAGCTGTGTGTGTAAACACACAGCTCTCGTTCCTGTCAGCAGGGGAAATGCTGATTTTCTGTTCATACAATGTATGAACAGAAAATCAGTGTTTCCCCTAGTGAGGCCACCACCCCCCCCACAGTAAGAACACACCCAGGCATACTTAACCCCTTCCCCGCCCCCTAGTGTTAACCCCTTCACTGCCAGTGGCATTTTTATAGTAATCTAATGCATTTTTATAGCACTGATCGCTATAAAAATGCCAATGGTCCCAAAAATGTGTCAAAAATGTCCGAAGTGTCCGCCATAATGTCGCAATACCGAAAAAAAAATCGCTGATCGCCGCCATTACTAGTAAAAAAAATATTAATAAAAATGCCATAAAAATACCCCCTATTTTGTAAACGCTATAACTTTTGCGCAAACCAATCAATAAACGCTTATTGCGATTTTTTTTTACGAAAAATATGTAGAAGAATACGTATCGGCCTAAACTGAGGAAAAAAAATGTTTTTTTATATATTTTTGGGGGATATTTATTACAGCAAAAAGTAAAAAATATTCATTTTTTTCAAAATTGTCGCTCTATTTTTGTTTATAGCGCAAAAAATAAAAAACGCAGAGTCTGTTGTCTGTTAAAGCGACGCAGTCCCGAATCGCAAAAAGTACTCTGGTCTTTAGGCAGCAATATGTTCCGGGGGGTAAGTGGTTAAAGGCTCTCTATCTGTATAGCTTTCTTCCTATTATTTTGTCTCTGAGTCTGCCAATTGCTGTTGCATATGCCCAAGGGTGTCCTGACCCTAACCCTCTCTTCTCCAGTTCTGTTTATGAGACAATAAATCTCTTTTCTTGCATTCCAAAAAGTTACTGTTGCCCATGTTTTCAACTTGCAATACACCCACCATGCCTAATAACCCACACTACAAGGAAGGATGTCAGCTCTCCCTGACTCTGGAGGTCACTATTAGGCCTTTGGAGTTTGGGGGTGCCGTTACATTTGCTTCCCTCCCAAATGGTCCAAGAGGAGAAGGAGAAAATAGGAACACTCCTACTGGGTCAGAGCAGGGTTTTATAGTCACGCAGGGCAAAGTCAACCTGTCAACATCATGCCATGGGGAAGTAAAGAAAATTCACTTTGTTACTTTGAGCTTTACTGAAACTGGAGAGAGCAAAATCTGGTGGAGCATAGAAACAAATCAACTTCCAGGTTTTTTGTCAAAGTTTAATTGATCAAACTGAAGTTAGAAGCTGATTGGCTACCATACACAGCTGCACCAGATTTTGCACTCTCCAGTTTTAGTAAATCAACCCCTATGCATGCAGAGAAATAACACTGAATCCCTAATCTTCTGCCATCAACTGGTTTCTCATGCTGGCAGTGAGAAGCAAAGTGATGTTTTTTCCAATTTTATATTTTATGTCACACCCAATATTTAAAAGCCATTTCGCAGTTGCACACACCCGTCATTACAGTGAAAATGACACACAACAAAGGATATCATCACACTGCTGAAGTCAAATCTTTTTTTTTTTGTTTTGATTGGAGTAGGAAATTGATAAAGCCTGATAGTGTTTTTTTTTTTTTTTTACTTTTAATGCAGTTATCTGCAATAGGGATATAGGATTATATATGTACAGAAACTGTAAATTACTTGCAAAGAGGGTATTATTTCAGTTATATATGTGTGCTGTGCTGCTCTGCCATTCATTCATGCATGTATGGCTCCACAACATACATAAAAATTATCACATCTGCACTGTACATACATTGAGTGAGTTGCAGTACAATATGGGGTTGATTTACTAAAACTGGAGAGCGCAAAATCTGGCGCAGTTCTGCATGGAAACCAATCAGCGTCCAGGTTTTTTATTGACAAAGCTTAATTGATCAAACTGAAGTTAGAAGCTGATTGGCTACCATACACAGCTTCACCAGATTTTGCACTCTCCAGTTTTAGTAAATCAACCACCGTGATGCCACAACAGTGCAGGTATGTTCTTTCATGGTGTGAGGCACATTGAGAGCTTATTCTAAACAAACTGCCTTAAACAATGCATAACTTGTCTGTTAAATTGTATGCATTACAGAGGATTAAGTGAGCCATTATACATAATTCAAAAAATAAAAAATCCTATATACTAAGGCCCAGATTCAAAGAGGAGATACGGCGGCGTATCTCCAGATACGCCGTCGTATCTTGGAGTCTGACCTGTCGTATCTATGCGCTTGATTCATAGAATCAGTTACGCATAGATTTCTATTAGATCCGACCGGCGTAAGTCTCTTACGCCGTCGGATCTTAACTGCATATTTACGCTGGCCGCTAGGGGCATGTACGCTGATTTCTACGCCTAGAATATGTAAATCAGCTAGATACGCGAATTCACGAACGTACGCCCGGCCGACGCAGTACAGTTACGCCTTTTACGCTAGGCTTTTCCCGGCGTAAAGTTACCCCTGCTATATGAGGCGTATATGCGGCGTACCAATGTTAAGTATGGCCGGCGTTCCCGCGACGAAATTTGAAAAATTTACGTTGTTTGCGTAAGTCGTCCATGAATGGGGCTGGACGTCATTTACGTTCACGTCGAAACCAATACGTCCTTGCGGCGTACTTTGGAACAATGCACACTGGGAAATTCCACGGACGGCGCATGTGCCGTTCGTGAAAAACGTCAATCACCTCGGGTCATGGTTAATTTACATAACACACGCCCACCTCTTCACAATTTGAATTAGGCGCGCTTACGCCGGCCTATTTACGCTACGCCGCCGCAACTTTCTTTTGAGAATACGGAACTTGCCTGTAAAAATTGCGGAGGCGTAACGTAAATAGGATACGTTACGCCCGCACAAAGATATGCCATTCTACGTGAATCTACCCCTAATACTGCACATTTGACAGCTCAGATTTGTATCAATTAACTAAGTAATGATAAATGTTTTACTAATAGGTTTTGAATATCAAGGGTTAAGTGCTACTACATTATCGCATACCATTTATGTAAATGTTTATATAAAGAGGCAGTGTTTTTCTTCTGCACACTTCATCCACATCAAAACGACCAAGGCAGCCCTGTGAAATCTAATCCACAGAGAGCTCATAGACAGTGTGTATAAACAATATGAAGAGTTGCACACACAGCGGTACACTCCTCAGATATAGGGTGCAGCCACAGTCATTTATCATAGAGACATTTTACAAAATGATGGTTACGAGAAGAAATCAGTTCCCCAGCAATCTCAAAAAAAGGATAGGAATGTGGCCATATATGTAAGAACCAGCACTGTGCCAAAAATAACCATAGGAAAGTCATACTGTACAGTATTTATTATGGCTTTTCTTTTTATCTCATTGCTTCGGATAATTCACCCCATTTTATAAGGCCTCTTTCACACTGCCGCTTTTAAGTTGCGCAATTTTGATGCGATTTCATGGAATGCCTGTGTAAACTTGAGGTCTATGGATCTCAACTCACATGAAAGTCAGACCAAAGTAGTACAGGGACTAATTTGAAGTCGCACATATATGAATGGTTTTCATTGGAAATCACGGGAAAAACTTGTCATGAGACTTTGCAGTCCCAAGTCGCAGGACACAATGCACAAGTGTGAAATGGGCTTTACTGAGTGGACTTTATAGCAAAATTTGTATTTGTTTCCATTTATTGTTAAAGCTGAAGTGTGAGCAAAAACTTTATTTAGTCATTAGCTAGCTAGCTATATCTAATGACGTGTGCTCCACTGGTGGCTGCCGCTTCTTTCTTGAAAAATGGGACTTACATGCAGTCTCGGATGGTGAGGTCACGACTTTAGTTTCAGCAGTGAAATTGATAGTCAGGGCTGGAGCACAGTGATCACAGACAGTTTTTTGCTGTACAGCTTCTCCATTCAGAAAATGTCTTGTATTCTGTAGCGGGAGTCCCTTTTGGGGCATAGGATGACTGAGAACTGATATCTCGGATTACATGAGATGGGACATTAATGATAATTCATGTATTGCAGGAGATCTTGACATATTACAGGTGGTTTATTCTGACCCCCAACAGGTCAATAAGAATGTCTCATTCAATAGACTGTTGAGTTGCTAAATAAGTCTGCTACTGTGGTGATGTGAATTGGAGCTTGGTAGCCAGTCTGGCTGCCTATTATGGGATGTTTAAGTCTCTTGCTGCGATTGCATTCTGTGTCCATTGTGCTAATTAGGTCTGCTCCTAAGATATTTCATTGTAGATGCTAATTACACTGTATTGTGTGGAAGTTCTATTGATGATAGATATGTGTTGGCAGTCTGAAAGATCAGATGTCTGACTTCTCAGGTTCAGTGGATTAGCATGTCAATTATGTTTACTAAAATAAATGTGTTTTATGTAGCAGGTGCGACAAGCTAGAGTCATAACGCCTGCCATGTCAGCTGTAGTAATTAACTCCTCTAGATGCGGTGCCCGAATGTCTGTCTGGGATGTGGATTGGTGGGGAAACTCGTTAACCACCCATTGTGTGATGTTTTGGGTGGAGAGTTTCATTGTCCCTGTGACTACTGTAGCATGCTTGTAACTGTATATAACAAGCTGAGTGTACCATTAAAAGTTCATTCGTTTGGAACCAGAAAGAACAGAGCTGTGTGTCTCTTCTTTATTCTGGGGAATGGAATGGGTCCTGTCTGCTGGATTGTCAGATAAGTTGTCGTAGTTGGTGGAATGGAAGATCGTAAACGGTGTTAACCCCTGACCGTTACATATTCTTTTTCAAAAAATTCAAAGGCACTCTGTGATTGGACAAGGGATACATGAAAATCATACTCTCCCCCTTTGCTCAATCACAGAATGCCTTGTATCCTTTGAAAGGAATACATTTTCCAGGTGCCTCACCATGTCTTGGAGGTGGAGCTCACCCATCTGTAGTGACATGGTGAGGTGTCAGAACAATTTTGTTAAGTATCTGTTAGTAATTTTACATTTCCTGAATGTAGGATCTGCAGTCTGATCATTTTTTTAAAGTGCATAGTAGGTATGTAGACCTAGGCATTCAAACGAAAAGCTTTCACCAACAGAATCCCAGAGATAATTGAAAACTATATGGTGATGTAGTTTTCCAATGTGTATCAAACACTGAAATAGTGGTTTTGGGTGACCCTTCAAAACAGATTATAGGTGTATGCCTGGTTTGGATATTGGCAAGCTCATGAGGACATGCCACCTCTCCTATACGCTGACCCCAGTCCACGAGTCCTCAGTTTTGTAGAAGCAATGTAGAGTAAACCAAAGAAATAAAGAAAGTGGGACCTGTTTCCTGTACTATGTTCCAAGATATGGAATTTACAGATAAGTCAAAATCCCGTTGATCTTAAAGTTTTACTAAACACACAACAGTATATTCAGTCTGTATATGCAGTAAAGCATGTTTGTTATACTCACTGTGGAACTTAAGGGTATAATCCTGCACATTGTGTAAAAAGGCTGTTTGATCCTGTCTTCTCTTATCCTCCCCTACTTTTACTGTCCCAAATCAATCTGCTGATAAAACAGAGCCTTGGAGGCACTCTGCACATGCTTATTTTGGTGTGTAAAGCTAGAGAGTGTTTTTTCTTTTGATCAGCACAGGGCTAATCAGCACTGTCCAGACAGAGGACATCATAAGACAGTCAGAGGAGAATCAAAACTCCTCCTACAAGCTTTAACCAGACACTGATAGGAGTCATATGGCTACGTATACTGCTGATTAAAAAGGTATTAAGCATTCTATATTTACTAAAATAATTGCATTTCCATGTTTCGTGTACTGTGGGAGACCAGATATAGCAAATGCAGGGTTTTGGGTTTAGTACCATTTTAATTTCATACACTAATGGACATCCCCAAGCACTGAATACAAACAATAGGCAACAACTAGACAAACGAAAGTGCTTAGGAGCAGGGCAAAAGGATGGCAAAACGATGTCTTCACTGTGGTGGAATGCTGAAACTACCTTCGGAAGGAAGGATGGCCTAAGGCTGGATTCACACCTATGCCTTTTTTGTGCTTTTTGCAGATTTGCTCTTCAGAACGTGTTCTATAGAAAACCATGTTAAATGGACTGTAGTGCAAATTTGCAAGATGCAAAAAGCACAAAAAAATGCATGAAATGTGTGAAGCCAGCCTAAGACATCTTGTCTTTGTAAAGTATGAAGGGATGTTCTTTGAATGAAAGGGACGCTAGTCCAGAAATACATCTGAGGCCTCGTACACACGTCCGAGAATCTCGTCAGGAAAGACCCGTCGTTTTCCCTGACGAGATTCTTGTCAAGAAACTCTTGCCGCCAGAGTGTACTGACTTTCATTTCAAAAGAACCGCGGTTCTCTTGAAAGGAAAGAACGCGGTGACGTCATCGCGTATGACGAGCATGCGCTCGTCACATTCTATGCTGTCGCCACCATCTTGCTTCACCCTACCTATGCCGTGGAAGCTACCGCGCATGCGTCAAAGTCATTTTGAGCATGCGTGGGTTTCCACGGCGACAGGTAAGTATACACACTCTTGGGTTTCTCGTCGGCAAACAGGCCGACAAGAATCTCGACGAGAAAAAAGAGAGCAGGTTCTCTTTTTTTCTCGTCGAGATTCTGGCCAGATTTTCAGACGAGAAACCTGAATGCCTCGTACACACAAACAGGAATCTCGGCAAGAGGCAGTTTTCTTGCTGGTTTTTGCCGAGAAACCCGGTCGTGTGTATGAGGCCTGACAGATGGGATGGTCACCACTTTTCTGGCAAGAATCTCTTTGGTACAAAGGGTGGTTTCTATAAGGCAGAGAGAGAATCAAACTGGAGAAGAGTTCCAACCTAACACTAACTAATCTCAAAAATGCCCATCATGTAATCTTCTGTATTAGTGAGTGGCAGCTGCAGGGAGAGGAGAGTGTACAATGGCTGAGATTTTCAGGAGCCATGACGTCACTCATAGGCTCCCACGTCCCAGACATTTTTGGTGCTCCCTCCTCTATCCTGCAGCCATTCTGACTGACACTGTCATAAAGAGGAGACTGAAAAAACAAGATCATTGTATCTCCAGCCTAGGCCCCACTAGAAGTAAAACAGGGGGCGCAGAGGCATGAGAGGAACATGAGTGCCTGCAGATGTACATCAAGGGACTTGCAGCAAGAGATTTGGTTCCAAAGAAGCAGGAGAACCATCAGGTCAGGAGCAGTAGCCATGCACAGTAGTTTAGCCGAGGTTATGGAAGCACTCCACATGTGCTGCTGGACCTGTGGCTGGTCAGACTTCCTGCAGGAACACTCAGCAGGGTGCAAAACTGCAACAACAAACAGCCAGGCAGATACTCGAATGGGTCGTTGAAATAAACTATAAAATAAATATTATCCAGGTATTTGTGGATATTCCACCAATGTATTCCATATACGTATTAACGTGTATATTCCTATTGTTAGCTAGTCTATTAAAACTCTGATAAGGTTACTGTTGATAGCACAATGATATGAAGTTAGCTATGAAAACAAACACACTGCTTAGTAAAACAATGTCTTATTTATTTCCCAAGAAAATAGGAAATGCTAGCATAAAAACACTAAAGGAAAATATTACAGAGCATATAAAATATAAAACATCAAAGATACGTTACATAAGGTTGTCACCTAGTTATTGTGTCGTCAGCTGGGCCCAAAATGTTAACAAAGAGCCATGAGACTCCGAGAAGCAAGAGAGAGCCAAAAGAGAAAAAGGGACGTTTGCCCTTCTGTATGCAGTTTTTAAACTCCATCCATACACCGTCCAGACCCAACTCCATTGCCAGCCCATCTCGATTTCTGATGAATCAAAGTATTTCTGTCCGTCTGCTTTATTGGCCTCTAGGGGCAGCATTCGTCTATGGATAATCGCTATGTGACCTGGGTCATCTTCAGTGATAGCAATCCTGTCAGGGCACCTATCCTGCCCAGTCTCGTAGCCCGCACATGTGCAGCAGGACTGCGCTATCGCGCCCGTCTGTATCAGGCGTGCGCATGCGCGGTATGGTCGCGCGCCGCGTGCACGCACACTCTCGGCCAATCAGAGGCCTGAGCGGGTTATTTGAACCGCCCTCTTCCTCCTGTCAGGTTGCTGGTTTGTCACAGCATTTGAGTTTACCTTCTGCTGAAGTTTCCTGCTTGTTTTCCTGATCACCTGACCTTTGGCTGACGTTTCCCGGATTGCTGATATCTCCTGCCCCTTGACCTCTGGCTTGAATTTCGGACTCTCTGCTCTCTCCAACCCCTGACCATGGCTTGCCTCTCGGACTTGTCTTCAGCCTTACTTCCTGTTTAAAGTGCCCGGACTTCCAGGACTGTCTCCGTGTGATCCTCAGCTGACCCCAGCGGGCTGCTTCCTGCTCAGTTCCTGTTCCACACATCAAACCTCCACCTCTCTGCCGGTACCGGTGCCTCCTGGTGCGTCCTTCCCCCTGTTCCAACCCCAGGGGGCGGACGGCGCTATGTCGCAAAGAGATCTGTGCACACGCTTGTTCCCGTGTATGCATTCTTGTGTGCATTCTTGTGTGTATGCGCATTTCTGATTGTCATTCTGCAGAGATTTATGTGCACATTTTCTATTAGCCCAACATCTCACAAGAATTCCCAGATAGAAACACGGGAGCCGGAGTTGCGAATCATGGCTAAACATAGGTGAGTATTGACATTGTTTATTCACAGGCTAGGCAGCATAGGTAGCAGGAGGAGGGGGGGGATTTTTAAGACTAGTTAGTGGCAGTCTGGAATTCTACTTTTTTAAATCAGAAAAAAGGATTTATTGTGCCAACAAAATAAAATACAGAGTTTCACAGTCCTTATCACATTCAATAAAACAGTAGGTGTTACAACTGTGATACATGAGTAATGCAGGCAGAGAAAATTAAGCAGTGGCAGCAAAGGCATTACAATGACTCATCTTAACAGAAAAGAAAAGAAACACTGCGCCGGCCAGGCAGGTGTAATCCCGCTAACCCAACACAACCAAACAAAGGGCCAACAGACTGTTCAATAAACAATATTGCCCTCAGTCTACCTGCCCTATTGAGCCTGCCCCCTCAACAGCAGAGGGCAAGTACAAGGGATACAACGCTTGATAATTAATACCCCAAATAGAGTCCGTTCACCAAACCAATATCAGTGTCCCCTATACTTGGGGCAATCGATTTATAATCAGTCGCGGGGGTGGCAGTCCAGGGGTGTCCAGCCAGGCCTGCCATATGGAGTAGAATTTCCGGGTTGCATTTCTATGCTGATATGTCAAGTGTCCATCATCAACCAATTGATGATGTATGGTCTCAAGAGAGAAACATGGAAAACATTAGGGATTCTTAGATGTGAAGGGAGATAGAGCTTCAAAGCAACAGGGTTAACCTTGCAAAGAATTGTAACTAGACCAATGAAACGGGGAGCAAATTTCATAGAAGGTACTCAGAGAATATCCTTGGTAGAGCCAAACCTTGGCGCCAGGAAGAAAATTGTGACTCACAAGGCGATGACGATCTGCTGCTACTTTGTGCCTGGAAGCTGCCAGATGTAAATTCTTGGAAACATCTGCCCCGATAGAATTGAGAGATTGCTGCATCTCTGAAGCCGCAGGCACCTCAGCAGAAATGGGAACAGGAATACAACGAAAAAGGGAGACTCACCAGTGCTAGCATTAGGCCGTGAGGGCAAATTCTGCCCAGGGCAAAAAGGTCTACCCATTCATCATGGTGGGCAGAAATGAAGGCACAAAGATAACAATCCACATCCTGCTTGACCCTTTCAGTTTGTCCATTAGACTGCAGGTGAAAGGCTGAGGAGAAGTCCAACATGATTCTAAAGGCTGTTGCTAGAGCTGTCCAGTAAACTGAACTCCTCTAACAGAGATGAGCGAGGGCATAACATGGAGACAAAAGATTTCCCTAATGAAGATGAAGCCAAAGTGACAGCGTAGGGTAGTCCTGGAAGTGGAGTTAAGTGACACATTTTAGAAAACCTGTCCACAACCACCCAGATAATGGTAGAGCCCACTGAAGGGGGTAGTTCAGAGATGCAACGCCAAGGTACATCTGAAACAGGTAGAGGTAAAAGGAGACCTGCTGGAGCAGACATGGAGGACTTAAACTGCACACAAAAGGAGCAAGCCTGGACATATTCTTCATATTCTTCTGAAGTGAGAGCCACCAGTAGTAATGCTGCAGGAAGGCACAGGTGCGTTGCACACCAGAATGTCCTGAGATTTTAGAGTCATGTGGCAATTTGAGAAGCTTGGAGCGAAGGTGGGGCACCACAAGTGTCTTTCCGGGCAGGATACGTGATGACTGAAGATGGGTGGAGGTCAGGATACAATTGGCAGGAATAATAGGTTCTGGTTCGACATGACACTGATGCCGCGTACACACGAACTTCATCATTAAAACGACATTGCCCACACACCATCGTTTTAAAAAAAAATGCTCTAGCAAAGCGCGGTGACGTACAACACATAGGACAGCACTATAAAGGGGAAGTTCCATGCGGATGATGCCACCCTTGGGGCGGCTTTAGCTAATTCCGTGTGTGTAAAAGATGATTCACGCTTTTCTGTCCGTTACAGCGTGATGAATGTGCTTACTCCACTATGAACGGTAGTTTTACCAGAACGAGCGCTCCTGTCTCATAACTTGCTTCTGAGCATGCGTGGGTTTTTAATGTCGTTTTAGCCCACACACGATCATTGTTTAAAACGTTGCTAAAAAATGCAGCATGTTCGGAAAAAAAAAACATTTGTCGTTTTTCAGAACCCGAAAAATAATGTGAAGCCCACACACGATCATTTTAAATTACATTTTTTAAAAACATTTTTTTTCATACCGAAAAATGATCGTGTGTACGCGGCATCAGAGTCAAAAAATTACATGACACTCAGAGTCACCAAATGACCTGGACAAGGCATCAGCATGAGCATTTTTAGAACCGGTCTGGAAGGTGATGTCAGATTAAAACCTGGAAAAGAAGAGGGCCCATTGTGCTTGCCTGGGATTCAAACATCAGGCAGATTGCAGATACTGGAGGTTCTTATGATCGGTATAGATCAGGATACGATGAGGAGATCCCTCCAGTAGATGTCACCATTCTTGCAGTGCCAGCTTGATAACCCAATCCTCGATGGTGTCGTTTCTTTCCACATCTGAAAACTTCTTAGAGAAGAAAGCACAAAGATGGAGAATAGATGCAGAGAAGAAGGCCCTTTTCAGCTTGTGGAAAGCCTTAACTGCTTCAGGAGGCCAGATTCTGGCATTAGCGCCTTCTGGGTCAAAAAAGTGATTGGGGCGACCAGACAGGAGTAATCAGGAATGAACTGTCAATAGAAATTGGTGAATCCCAAGAACCGCTGCATAGCTTTTAGATCCGAAGGCTGAGGCAAGTTGGAAATGGCCTGAAGTTTAGTTGGATCCATAAGCAACCCTTTAGCTGTGACTATGTAGCCCAGGAAAGGAACCCGAGTTTGCACGAAGGGGCACTTCTCCAACTTTGCATACAAGTGGTGGTCCCAAAGATGCAGAAGAACCGTACAAACATGCCGACGATGAGCATTCAAATATGTAGAAAAGAAAGCGTATGTCATCCAGATACACGATGGCACAAATGTATAAGACATCAGAAAAAATGTAATTAACAAAGTTCTGGAAGACAGCTGGAGCGTTACACAAGCCAAAACTCATTACAAGCTATTCCTAATGCCCATCTCTTGTGTTAAAAGCTGTTTTCCATGCATCATCCTCTCGAATCCTAATCAGATTGTATGCTCCACTGAGTTTAAATTCGAGCATATCGTAGTCTGTCGAAAAGTTCAGAAATCATGGGTAGCGGGTACCAATTCTTAATGGTGATGATATTGAGACCTCTATAATCAATGCAGGGCCAGAGGGTACCATTCTTTTTCTCCACAAAGAAGAAGTCAGCCCCAGCAGGAGAATTGGATTTACGAATAAATAATTTCAGCAGGTTTTCCTGGATGTACAGTACTCGGACATGGCTTGAATCTCAAGAATGGAGAGAGGGTAGACTCGACCTCAGGGTTTGTGTAGTCCCAGGTTGGAGGTCAATTGCACAATCATAGAGACAATGAGGCGGAAAACTGTCAGCAGCTGTTTTGCAAAAAACATTTTGGAAGGCTTGATAATGCTGAGGTAGCATTGAAGAGGTAGTGACACAGGTACACAGAGAGGTGGGTGCACCTTAGGGAGACAAGTCTGATGGCATTGCGACCCCCAGTTCCAATACAGATAAAAGACACTGACATGCATAGTTATGGAGGTAGTTCGAAACTGTAGAGGTCCTAAGGCCAAGGTAGAGCCATCCACTACAGATACTGATAGAAGCATTGCCAAGGGAGTCCACATATGCAGAAACTTGATATGAGTTCAGGGCCCAATGAATGGAGACATATATGATAAATTGAGGGTAAGTGGCAGAATTCAGGTTCTGGGCTAGATCACATGTGTCTAAGCAACTTACGCCCGAGAGTTTCCTGGATAGACAGGATGTTATTATATGACCATTAGCTCCGCAGTAAAGACATAGGCAGAGTCTCAGACTACGTGACCACTCTTGTGGAGTGAGGCATGGCTGGCCTAATTGCATAGGTTCTTCAGAAGCTGACACAGCTGGAGAGATGGGTTGTTCTGAAGCTTTCTGGACAACAGGAGAGAAGCTACCCACTGGGGAGCAGCATGGAGCAGTCCTTTCCAAATCTTGCTCCTGGAAACGTACATCGATTTGGATGCTAAAGGCGATCAAGCCATTCAGGTTGGTGAGTATAGTTCTGCGAACTGGTTCATCCTTAATAGGATCCACTAAACCCTGCCAAAAGGTTGCAGTAAGGGCCTCATTATTCCTTGCCAGTTCTGAAGCAAAGGTGTGAAACTGAACTGCATATTGACCAATAGTCATGTTTTCTTTACAAAGCCGAAGAAGAGCTCCAGAAGTGGATGAGGCCCTGCCAGGCACATTAAAGGCGTCACAGAAAGCTTGTAGGAAGGCAGAGAGACTGGAAACAGTAGAATATTGATGCTTCCACAGTGGCAAGGCCCAAGCCAGAGCCTCTCCCGAAAGTAGTGAAATCATGTACGCCACCTTGGAACGATCAGTAGGAAAATAATGGCCTGCTAGCTCGAAGTGGATCGATCACTGATCAATGAAGCCCTGACAAGCTTTAGGATCACCAGAAAAGTGAGGCAGCAGGGGCAGCTGGAGTTTTGAAGGACTGGCCTCCAATGGAGGGACCGCAGGAGCTGGAGCAGCAGGAGCCGGAATGGAGGGTGAGGAAGTGGGACAACCTGCAGCTGATCTTACATTATAAAAAAAACTATTAATAAATGCTGTTCATACTCAGTCACTATGAGATTTGTCTTCTGTATTCTTTCCAGATCCCCAGTGCATCTAGGAATTTTGCAGAGCAGTGTTGAGTTTCTATGTTGAGCATTTCTTCTCTATCACATATGAGCAGCCTATGTGACTATAGAATCACACAAGTGGGCATATACACAGTAGTAAATAATTACAGCCCACTCCTTCCCTCCTCCTCTTACATGCCCACTAAACACAATGGGGGCGGGATATTACATGTAGATTGATGGAGGCTTCACCTCCCTCTTATTCTAAGACACAGGCTGGAGGGGCGTGACACAGCTTGTGACTTGCAGAAATTTGCCCACATCGTGTTATTGCCAAAAAATAATAAAGATTTGATTTCAAATATATACTGTATTTGTATGACAATTTAAAGTAGTTTATTGATATTATTTATTTTTACTCTTCTATTCCAAAGGTTGAATACATGACCAGCAACAAAGGACTCCTGCTTATGTTTCCCTGCACAGGGTGGGAAAGAGCTGGGTCATGTGACAGCTGAATATCGATTAGGATTTTTTTTTATATTTATTAAAATAATTACAGTACCATCAGCCATATACAGAAATAGAAAGGCAAATGTGAACTAAACCGTGTGTGTTTAGTATCCCTTTAATACGAGGGGACGGGGGCGGCGTTGACTTTACGGGTCGGTGGCCAGTGTTTATTATGATTGGCATTAGATTTACTTTGGAGGACATGTTTATTTTATTTTTTTAAACGACTTGTCAAAGACTGTCTTATGTTTTTATTTACTTTTGAAAAAATTTTGGTGAAAAAGTACTCATTCACATTAGGTGGGGGGCGGGATTTTGGGCCCCCTTCCTAATGGGGGCTTCCAAATTCCAATAAGCTACCCCTGTACCCCCACAACCAATGGACCAGGGTTGTGGGGAGGAGGCCCTTGTACTTATCAACATGGACCCCCCTTGGCATATTGCCCCTCCATGTTGGGGCCTGATATTGTTCAAGGTGGGGAGTCCGTTCGCTCATCCTCCCCCCTTTCCTGGCGAGTGTGGCGTGTCAATCTGAAATGCCACATCTCCGATCGTGATAAGAAGCCGATTACAGAGGCTTGTTACCACGTGATCAGCTGTGACCAATCACAGCTGATCAATTTGTACAATTTTTTTTAGCACATGTAATTGTTTTGATAAATGTTGTACAAAAGTACTTCCAAATGTAATCTGCTTTCAACAATTGATTTTCACACTATCATAATCCTATTAGAAAAAAAGTCAGTTAAAAGTGGTTTCTGTCAAAACGCCTTCTCTTCTGAAGGATACTGAAAAAAATCACAAATGAAAATTGCGTATCCTTCCATCAACATGCTTTAAAATGAAATGAAAACTGTATTAAGCGTTATGACAATATATTGTTTTATATGCACTGTATATCAAAAAAAATTGCTGACAAAACATGAACCAGTCATATACAGTATCTGTATAGACAATAATCATTGTCTAACACTTGCTTTGTGTGGAAGTCTGCTTTCAGTTTATCCATTCATGTCAGCTTCTCTACTATTGAGATATTTTTGTTTATTTCCTATAAATTGTGATTCATTTCCTGCAGCTACATTCCCTCATGGTTACATGAGATGCTATTTCCTGCTTGCATTGGAATTTTGTTCCGAGTTCATACAGTCAAAGTAAAAGCTGGTAGTCTTTTCATGTCTTTAGTAATTGTATCCTTTCTTTACTGTTGACATATAGGGTAGCTTTACTAAAACTAGCCAATCAGCTAACTTATTCAAATTAAGCTTTCGCAATAAAACCTGGAAGCTGATTGGTTTCTGTGCAAAGCTGCAGCAGATTTTGCACTCTCCAACTTTAGAAAAATACCGCCATAGAGTCTATATACAGTAAAACCTTTGTTTGAGAGCATTTTGCAAGACAAGAAAAATGATTTAATAATTTTTGCCTTGATATACAAGTAATGTCTTGATATAAGAGTAGTGTCATGTCACAACTGAGTAAAAAGGTAAGAGAGGAGCCTCTAAGTGTAGCAATATGTTTACATTTAATTATAAAGAAGGAAAATTGCGCTAACCCAAAAAGTCTAATAGAAAAATCAATTCCAGAAGTCAGCAATCACGTGACCTAACACAAGCATATACAGAAAAAGAAAAACTGCGCCAACTTAAGTGAAAATAAACACAATCAAGTATTTGTATGTGAAAAATAAATGATGTCCAATAAATGTAGTCATTTAGGAACAGACAGCACCCCGGTGCACTTGCAAACTTGTGAGCCACCACCACATGAACTGAGGCTTACCAGAAGGTAGCTTAATATCAGCACCTAACGAAAACCACAGCGGGAAATCCCAGGGGTAGGTATCACAGCACAGGGTAAATCCCAGGTTCCAGACAGACTAGCAGCCGAGTGCGGTATCCACAGCGGGATGTATCGGAACACAGCATAGGGTACTCCTCAATGGCCGTATCATGCAGCCCATCGGTATGCCATATGTGAAGAAGGAGACCGCAACATAGTGTATTACCTATACAAACAATTTATTTAAAGAGATAAAACCTACTTACACAAGGATGTTTAAAACAAGCGTTTGAGACAAATGCCGGCCGGCATGAACAGGAGCCCTTCCTCCTGGCGTAAACGCGGTAACGTCACTGCACGCTGTCGTCCCAGATGCGTTTCGTCATACGTTGACGTTTTCAATGGGGATGGGCTCTGCAGTGATTCACCGCTATAAATATCCAAGCCTCGCTTTGGTTACCAGGAACCGGAAATGCGAAAAACTCCATTTTGGATATGGGAAGCCTTTAGTCCGACCGCCGTATTTACAGAGGTCTTTAGGACTAAACAATATTACCAAATTTAGAGCAAACAAAAATAATAATAATAGTGAGCAGGAGTGTAATATCTTATAATTGAGATTACTTAACATTATAAAGGTGGCCAAAAATGTGTAATAATACCCGCAACTAACCGGGCTAGTATATAACCCACTAGTGGGGAATTAGAATAGCTACATCATAAAATAAAGTGAGAATAGATAAATATTGAGCCCCTAGTGGGGATTTATGGAAATTACACCATAAACTAAGAATAGAGTAGAGTAGAGTAGATATTAACCAATGGTCAACTAACCAATTGGATATAGAAAAATAATATAAATAAAAATATTATATTAATAAAGGGTAGAGATGCCCAAGAGTGAATTTACATACGTTTAAATAAATCCAAATGTAATTTAAATATTAAAAAAATTAATTGGATACTAATCAAAAGAGTGTAGCCTAGGATGAAGCAAACCAGGCCAAATTATCTTATATTAATGATAAAGGGCTAATAATGGAAATCTCCATCCTGCTGTACAAAAACAAGGCTTTTACATGTAAACCATACATAGCAAATTTAGTAAAATCAATAAAATCAAACATCAAGCATTATTTATAAAAGCATTAACATCAGTATCAATATTCAAACTGTATGGCATATAACATTTTAAATGGTGAATCCAAGCCATTTCTAGCTTGGATATTTCTCTTACTAGAGAGCTACCCCTCCAATTGGGCTTGAATTTGTCAATGCCTAAAAACAATGGCCCAGATTCTCAAAGGACTTACGACGGCGCAGCACCATGTACGCCGTCGTAAGTCCTAATCTGACCCGTCGTATCTATGCGACTGATTCTTAGAATCAGTTACGCATAGATATCCATTAGATCCGACAGGCGTAAGTCTCTTACGCCGTCGGATCTAAATTGCATTTTTTTTTTACCGCTAGGTGGCGCTTCCGTCGAATTCCGCGTCGAGTATGCAAATTAGCTAGATACGCAAATTCCCGAACGTACGCGTGGCCGACGCAGTAAAGTTACGACATTTACGTTAGGCTTTTCCCGCCGTAAATTTGCCCCTGCTATATGAGGCGCAGCCAATGTTAAGTATGGCCGTCGTTCCCGCGTCTAAATTTGAAAAAGTTACGTTGTTTGCGTAAGTCGTCCGTGAATGGGGCTGGACGTCATTTACGTTCACGTTGAAACCAATGACGTCCTTACGGCGTACTTTGGAGCAATACACACTGGGAAATTCCAAGGACGGCTCATGCGCCGTTCCGAAAAAATGTCAATCACGTCGGGTCACAGTAGTTTTGCATAAAACACGCCCCCCTGATCCAAATTTAAATTAGGCGGGCTTACGCCGGCCGATTTACGCTACGCCGCCGCAACTTATGGAGCAAGTGCTTTGAGAATACAGCACTTGCCCGTGTAAGTTGCGGAGGCGTAACGTAAATCAGATACGTTAAGTCCGCACAATTTTACGCGGCTCTACGTGAATCTGCCCCAATGTGTTAGATGGGTCCTTGTTGTGTTTTAAAAGGTAGTGCTTAGACACTGAATGATTTTTGAAACCCATGATAATATTGGTGATATGTTCATTCAGACGGACCTGTAACGGTCGCTTAGTCCGGCCCACATACTGAAGACCACATGGGCATTGCAGTAAATAAACATCCGTGACGAAACATGTCGGGGCGTGGCCACACAGCTGTTATTTGATATTGTAAAACTGTGAAACCGACGTGACAGGAGGGTGAGAAGCAGATCGCTTGGAAACCAGTGGACAATAGCGAGAGTGTGGGTGTTGTTTTCCAAGACCTGGGACCTTTGCAGTGCAGTGCGGTGGAGGTGGTGAGAAACATTGTTTGCAGTGTGTGCAGGCCCGCCTGAGGCCATAGTTCATCAGCTGAAAGATAAGGAGAAGATTTTGAGCTTGCTGTGATTATTGCTTTTTATTTGGCTTCCTTTGTGAGTTTTCCCATTGAAGATTTGTATGTGGTGTGTTATTAAACTGTGTTGCAATCTTACACTATTGTGCAATTCTCTTTGATTTTCATATGGAGCCAACCTAATCACTGTGGTGCAATACGGAGTTTTTATGATTTTAATTGGAAAATTCTACACTTGATTTGGAAAATCTTTTATGCTTTTTTGCCGAAACACGAGAGTGCTAGGCAAATCATTCTGGTGAGTGACCATTTTGATGGGTGGAGGATTCACGGAGCACTTCTGGTGTGGTGGAAGATCTTTGAAGATTACAAGATTATTTAACACTCATGAACTTTATATTTTTTATTTTATTTTTTCACCTTTATTTATTCACGGGTTCATTTGTATAGTTTTTTCTGGACATTAATTTATTTTTTGTCACTTTAGTTGTGTTTGTTCATCACACACATTTAGCGCTGTTTAGTATATATATACATGGTGTAAAAGTTATCACATAAGTATTTATACACATTATTTCCACATTTACTTTGTTTAAAAACAGCAGCTAGGAGATCTCTGATTGTTTATCCTCTATAGCACAGCAGTGGTAATCAGGAGGGCGCACATACTTGAATTACCATCTATTTTAGTAAATAAACAACACCAGTGGTCCCACAAGTAATAAATGGTTTTATACAGTGTTCTTTCCTCGTGACGGTGGACACAAACGTTGTAGTTCATCTATTCCTACATGAATTGTTAGAGCAAACCCTACAGCGTCTACATTGATAAAATCCTGTTAATTGATCAACAAAAAAAAATTGAGTTAGTATTACAAGGGGGTTCAGAACATTAGGTGCTATGCGGTTCCGTAAAGAAATGACGAATGTGCTATCTCCATTACGAACGCTAGTTTTATCAGAACAAGCGGTCCCGTCTCATAACTTGCTTATGAGCATGCGTGTTTTTTTCCCCCTCGTAAAAGCGTACACACAACCGTTTTTCACGACGTGAAAAACAACGAGAAAAAATAGAGCAGGTTCTAAAAAAAATGTGGCCATTTAAAAAAATTTAATTTTTCTCGTCATGAAAAACGGTTGTGTGTGTACGCAGCATAAAGCCCCGTACACACGGTCGGACTTTTGCCCAACCAACTTCAAAATCCGGCACTTTTCGTATTTGTCCGACCGTGTGTACGTTCCATCGGACCAACTTTTTTGGCTTTCATCGGACAAAAAGTTGGGTCTGCGAACGGACCAACTTTCTGGCAACAAAAGTCCGATGGTGCCTTGTCCGACCGTGTGTACAGCAAACCATCGGACTTTTGGACAAAGTACAAATGCGCATGCTCAGAACCAATGTTAAACTCAACCAACAATAGCAGAAGTTAACCAAAGGGTGGCGGTAAAGAGCAAGTAAAACCACGTGATGTTGGGAAAGTGTTAGAAAAGTTTGCAGAAAAGTCCGAGCGTGTGTATGCTATGGGTGTGATCGGACAAATCAATTAAGACAAAAATCCAAGGGAAATTTTGTTGGATGTCCGACCGTGTGTACGAACCTTTAGAAGTGCCTCTCTTCTCTTTTATACCCTGTAAAAAAAATGCTTTGATATACAAGTGCTTTGGATTACAAGCATGTTTCTGGAACGAATTATGCTCGCAAACCAAGGTTTTACTGTATACTGAAACAAACTGAGGCTTCGCGCATTCTGAGCATTTGCTCAGCTCCCCCAACACCTGTTCTCCTTGCATGAGAAAAGCTGCTTACAAAAAGAAAATTGTATCCTACTTACTGTAATTTTGTTTTCCTTGTGCCTATCCATGGCAGCATACGTATGATAGTAGCCATTCCCTATACATCGCTAGGAATGAACTGGGTAGGTTCGGTAAGCTGCTATGGATAGGCAACAGGAAAAAAAAGTTACAGTAAGTAGGATACAATTTTCAGTTTTTCTGGTGCCTCCTCCATGGCAGCATAAATATGATAGATCAATAACTAGCTATTAAGGTGGGAAGCTTCAGCAAATTAGATCATAAGAAAGTCAAAGACAGGTGTAGTGAGGACTACTAAGCCCAACAGTAGTGCTGAAAGAATGTGCCATAATAGAACCAGATTGGCTCTCCTGCCTGCCATGTTGGCTGGAATCTCACTATGAGATAGGCAAGCAAATGCCCACAGGCTCTTTATGCCATGATAACAGCAAGGCTGTGAACTACCTGCAGCTCACAGAGCTTCCCCAATAATTGTTGTACGAGAAGCTGGCTTCAGATAAGGGTGAATGTCTGCCTGGTAGAAAAAACAAATTGAGCACCATCTGCGATACCCTCCCCATCTGCAATCAAATTGAAATCCCAGGACAGGTCCCTGAAGTGCACCCCCTTCTCAAATAGGACAACATACAGCACCCAAATGATCCCGCGACAAGTGCGTTTATCTGGCCACAATTGCCCCAAGCCCCTGTTAGAATAATCGGGAAAGTGTGGATAGAAGCCCAGGTGACAGCCTTGCCAATCTGTTAAACCGAACACCCCACAACGAGTCAAGGATTACGCTCTGAGCAAAACACTAACCCACCAAGCCACCTAGAGGACCCCAACCACCTTTAGGGGGTAAGGAATTCTGGAAGCTGTGCCCAAAAAAAGTAGGCAGAAAGGAAAGGACTAGGCACTTGTATTGCATGTTATCTCCCTTCCGCTAATATTTCCCCCTATTTATTACTTGCAATGCTTTGTTCTATAGTGTGTCTCTATGTGGAGATGGCCATCTTGTTAGAGCAAGGGATTTGCTTCCAATTATGAGGGCCTGAAGCAAGGAGAACAGTAGGCAGCACAGCATCCAAATCCCACTTAAAATTTCATGAGGTTAATAATCAGAGGCAACAGTTGCTTTGTTTTTCACACTGCAGATATGCAACTGTGAGGATTTAGACACAGAAGTGCCTAGGCACACACACACAAACAACCAGTAAGTGTACTGCTATTTTTCAGTAGGAATTTAAGACAAAATGCAATTTTTTCAGGGTATTGTCAATGCACAGAGATATATTGTACGTTTCATAACAAGTCTTCAATTTCTGAATTTAGTTTAACCTTAAAGTGCAATGAAAATCATCTCTATGTTTGTTAAAAAAAAAAAAAAAAATTATATATATTATATATATATATATATATATATATATATATATATATATATATCTGTCTGTCTGTTTATCTGAAATTAATCCTAAATCTTCATTGATTTACAAAAGGTTAGGTGGTATAATGTTTAATTTTACCTGTAACACAAACAACATGTGTTATTAAATATATCAGCAATTCAATTCAGGGTTGATGAGACCGAATTGATATCTGGAGAGATGGACAATAGTGCATTAACAATATAAATCCTATCTTCGCTGAGTGCTTCATGAAGCCTGGGTTTATATAAAATGGCAACATAATCTACAATGCTTTACAGAGGACCATCTGGCACAGCACATTTCAGAGTTTTTCAGCCAACATTCAGAACTTGGTTTTATAAGAAAATTATTATTCATAATAGGAACATAAAGTTTTTTTTTATGCAGTAATAATAATAATAATTATCCCATAGGTTTGTAGGTGGTTGATAGTAAAAGAGTAACAAAATAAAAAAAATGATAGTGTGTATGGAGACTTGAAAAATATTGAATACAATTACATTTTAATCACAATCTGGGAACATTCTTTGAGAGAAGGAAAATCTATAATACACAAGTTACCCTCTGTTCTAAGTTTCCTCCAAGCCCATCCATTCTTTCTATAAAAAATGAAAATAAGGCACACCAACCTAGTGCATTATTATAAAAAGTGTTTTTAATGAATAACGTATAAATAATACATTTTACTCCTTTCTTTCCTTTTTCTATCTTGTTTTTCTTCTAGTTTCTCTTTTCTTATGTTCAGTGTATCCACTCATATACTGTATATGCAACAGTTTCATGCATTGTTATGGTTATAAAAGTCCTGATTTAAAGTGGGAGTAAACTCCCATGCAGGAATTTTACCTATAGGTAAACCTATAGTCAAGCTTACCTATGGGTACTGTAAATATTCCTAAACGTGCACTTCTTAGGAGATTTTCACCAAACATGCAACCAATGACGTTACGGAGGCATGTTCTCAAAAGGGAGAGCATCCCTGTTGCTTTTCCTTCAGAGTTCTGTGAGTCCTATGTCATAAACGGCAGGTCCGGCACGCATTCGTGGGAGTGACGTAATCGCAACTCCGGCCACTCAAACAGCCGGATTTGCAAACCCGGAAGGAGGATTAGGTGAAGATAGAAGAGCCTTCAGTGGTGCAGCGTGCCACTGGAAGGCTTCATTTTCAGGTAAGTTTCACATTGCGTGCTAGAATGCGATGTACTAGTACATTATGACATTGCCTTTTAGGTTAAAAAAAAAAAAAAAAATGGTTTACTACCGCTTTAAGGGAATATTATTTATTTTTATTTCTTCCATTAACATGAGGAACGGTCTCTGTTGGAGGTAATCTTGAACACGGGATACACAATTACTCAGGAAACTTTAAGTCACTCTTGCTTGAGAAATGTAATGTGTAAAAGCATATTTGATATATTTTGCATTTGAATTGCTGTTTCAAAGAATAAAAATGATTGGAAAATAAAATAATGTTGTGGTATATCATCAAGAACAAATATGCAAATAATCTCTCCAATCCCCACAATGTCATTGTTACGAACGTACTTACCGAGACCGAGATGCTGAGGGCGGCTCATCTTTGCGACCTGGCGCAATCCGCCCCCTGGAGTTGGGACAGAGGGGGGAAGGCGCAAGGAGGCACCGGTACCGGCGGTGAAGCTGAAGTCTTGATATGATTAGTCAGTGGCTTTAGCTGATGGTGGTTCACTGGAGACAAACTGTGGGTCAGGCAACAACAGTTCGGGTACACAGAGCACGTAGTCAGGGACAAGGACTGGAGGCGGGTCAGGGGTGCAAGCCGAAGGTCAAGGGTTGGAGAAGGCAGAGAATCCAGAGGTACAGGCCAGAGGTCAGGGACAGGAGACAGCAGCAATCCAGGGACATAAGCCAGAGGTTAGGTTCAGGAGAGAGAGCAGATTTGTGAGAAAATTCGGGACAAACAAGGCAGGTTCAGCAACAGGAAGCACAACAGGAGCTGACGACAAACCAGCAACCTGTCAAGGGACAGGGGCTGGTTTAAATAGGCCAGTCAGGCCTCTGATTGGTTCTGGGGAGAAGGCGTGCGTGCGAGCCCGTGCGCCATAGCGCTGTTCTACCGTGCATGTTCACTCTTCTGCGTCTGGCTGGGTTGGCTCCCTGACAGTCATAATACAACATCTATTATTTATTATACAACATTTATTAGGTATAATCATTGTGAATGTGGGGCTGATCTTGACGCATTTCAGAAACGTCTTCAGGAGTGGGGGGGGGGGGTGTAATAAGATAGTAGTACTAGTAAGGAAGGGGGGTAGAAGGTTACTATCTATAAAGAAAAGATGTGCCAAGATTCAAATATTTACAACATCATAATAGTGTGTATATCTAGAGCAGCGTTTCTCAACCTTTTTTCAGTCAATGCACCCTTTTTAATTATTGACAGTCAAGGCACTCTGTCAGAAACCATGAATCAGACTAAGACAGAAGTGCAGTAAAAATCACACCATTTAATAATAATGGTATAAAGGTATAAATAGAGCAGACATAATTAAAACATAGCCAGAGTTCGGTTACCGGAATACATAGTCAGACAAGCCAGGACTTGAGGGAGCCAGAGATCAGTGTACTTCAGAACAAGCCAGGAAATCAGGAAACCAGAGATCAGCGTTGTGAAACAGAAAACAGCATCAGGAACCAGAAGAGACATAAAGCCAAGCAAGTCTTTAAACAGGAACACAGCAGAGAGTCTCTTGATATGTTGACCAAGGCGAAGGCACAGAGGATCTGAACTGAGCAGCTTAAGTAGCCAGCAGGACTGACGAGCAGGAAATCATCACCAGGTTAATCACTGTGGAAAGATTAGAGATGGAAATCAATCCCAACAGCTGAGCGGCCTGCCATATCTTTTATAATTATGGACAGTCTCAAGGCACCCCATTCTAAAATGTAAAAAAAAATATTCTAATAGTTTTACATAATGCATCAGCTTGGACACACGTAGAACATTCACCATTAGAGGTGGCGATTTATTCTTTCAAAGCAAATACACTTTTCCACACTGGTACCGACTAGTATTCCATTGTTTCTCCTCTCCTTTACTCACAGCTAATGTGACACCAGTGTTGAAGGAGGGGGGGGGGGCAGGGGAGGGTCAAACAAGGATTCTGTGTATACGATCACTGTGTATATGATACGGTTGTTAGGACACCAGTTGTTGGAAGATTAAAATGGTGCACAATAAAAACCTGTGGCTTTGTGTAACTGAAATACATGCTTGATCCACCTGCTGGCTTGTAGACATTTTTGGGCAATTTTTAGGCATTTTGCCAAGGCACCCCTGAAGAAACCTCAAGGCATCCTGGTTGCAAAAGACTGATCTGGAGAGAGATATCATGTACTCGATCACAAACACTTATGTGTGCAATGTAAATAAACCCGCTAGCAGAATATAGATATGTAGCACCCTTCTAGGTAGGTGCTAGAAGAGAGAATAGTTTTGGTATTTTTTTGCTTACCAGGAAGATGGTCAGGTAAAACTTGGAGTGCTCTCTGCCTACCAGGGAGCAGGATCCATTGGTTAGGTCTGCCCCATTTGTGTGTGACTGTCCCCACTGGTCTATTAATGAGGCATATTGGACAGTGGAAGGAGACCTGACAAGTGAGTGCACAGGCTTTGTCACAGTCCTGGCAAATGGCAGAGGAAAAGTGCTGCATTGCATGTTGGGATACTGTATAAAAGCCCAGGGTACATGTGCTCAGAGTTAGTTGAGCAGGGGAATAAAGTCCGGGAGGGAGGGTGTCAAGTCTCTGATGTAAGGCCGAGTGGTAGAGAGGGCGCCCCTTGCGGATGAGTGCAGCGCTCCCCTGGGAGTGATACAGGGGATATGGTGCCCAAAGGTGCACAGGTTGCCAGTAGTGCTGCAACAGGCTGGTAAGCAGAATGTGGCTGGGGTGCGCTGGGTAGCGATGTCAGTAGCCGTGCAAGAAGAAGTCCTGAGTAGGCATTTGCAGGATAAACCAGGAGCAGGGTTTGCAGCCAGGCCAGAGGTCATATACCAGGAGACAGTCCAAGAGCAAACAGGAGCAAGCCGGGTCATAAACAGTGGGCAGTGGATCGAAGAATAGTCAGCCAAGCCAAGGTCAGAGCGAGGAGATAATCTGGATCATAGGTCAAGCCAAAAGCAGAGGTCAAGCCAGGAGTTACAAGGTAAACAGACACAGGAAGCTGACGACAATCCAGCAATTTGGGTCAGACAGTGGCAGCCTTTTATAGGCCAGCAGGGGGATCCACCTGTCACATGATGTGGCTCTAGTGGCCATTTTTTCTACTGGCAAGATTGCCAGTACTTCCACGGCCATTTCCCTGACACAGCCTTTGCCCATTTCTTCTACTGGCAAGATTGCCAGTACTTCCACAGCCATTTTCCTGACAGAGGGGTCTCTCTCTCTCTATCCTGCAGAGCTGACTAAAAGAAAAACACCAGAAGGGATCCGATTCTGCCTACTACAAGTACAGATCTGGGTCTTTGGGGCTTGTTGAGTGAGGGCAATGGCTGCAAAGGTGTTGGTGCACTGATGGACCAATATAAACACCACAGGTGAAGCATAAACATGTCCACTGCCCCCGTCTATAGCTGGCCATAACAGTAAGTAGCATTGGAAGGCTAAAGCAGATAACAACAAAAACCTGGGGAATGCCCAGGGAAAAACCAAGCCTACTTACCGACCAGCTTGCAGAAAACCAATTAACCTGTCTACAGTATGCGTTAAAAACAGGGGTTCAGTCCGCACGCATTTGCAAACGCATGCGTGAGCCACAGAGCCGCGCCAAGGCACCCTGCAATATCTGTGGTCCTAACACTAAACAATGAGCGTCCCCACAGTGGAGGCACATGCATTTTAATGGATAGACAAGGGCAGGTGAACTGAAGGGAAGCCACCCCTCCTTTAAAAGGTACAAGAGCACACCAAGCACCCAGCATATAGCACAATGGCTGCAAAGGTGTTGGTGCACTGATGGACCAATATAAACACCACAGGTGAAGCATAAACATGTCCACTGCCCCCGTCTATAGCTGGCCATAACAGTAAGTAGCATTGGAAGGCTAAAGCAGATAACAACAAAAACCTGGGGAATGCCCAGGGAAAAACCAAGCCTACTTACCGACCAGCTTGCAGAAAACCAATTAACCTGTCTACAGTATGCGTTAAAAACAGGGGTTCAGTCCGCACGCATTTGCAAACGCATGCGTGAGCCACAGAGCCGCGCCAAGGCACCCTGCAATATCTGTGGTCCTAACACTAAACAATGAGCGTCCCCACAGTGGAGGCACATGCATTTTAATGGATAGACAAGGGCAGGTGAACTGAAGGGAAGCCACCCCTCCTTTAAAGGTACAAGAGCACACCAAGCACCCAGCATATAGCACAATGGCTGCAAAGGTGTTGGTGCACTGATGGACCAATATAAACACCACAGCATACTGTAGACAGGTTAATTGGTTTTCTGCAAGCTGGTCGGTAAGTAGGCTTGGTTTTTCCCTGGGCATTCCCCAGGTTTTTGTTGTTATCTGCTTTAGCCTTCCAATGCTACTTACTGTTATGGCCAGCTATAGACGGGGGCAGTGGACATGTTTATGCTTCACCTGTGGTGTTTATATTGGTCCATCAGTGCACCAACACCTTTGCAGCCATTGTGCTATATGCTGGGTGCTTGGTGTGCTCTTGTACCTTTAAAGGAGGGGTGGCTTCCCTTCAGTTCACCTGCCCTTGTCTATCCATTAAAATGCATGTGCCTCCACTGTGGGGACGCTCATTGTTTAGTGTTAGGACCACAGATATTGCAGGGTGCCTTGGCGTGGCTCTGTGGCTCACGCATGCGTTTGCAAATGCGTGCGGACTGAACCCCTGTTTTTAACGCATACTGTAGACAGGTTAATTGGTTTTCTGCAAGCTGGTCGGTAAGTAGGCTTGGTTTTTCCCTGGGCATTCCCCAGGTTTTTGTTGTTGTTGAGTGAGGGCCATCCCCTTCAGCTAGAAGAGTCAGTGGACAGGTGTCAGTAAAGGGGATGCTAGAGAGTATCCTGAAGGTAATGTAGTGCACCAAGTCTGCTGCTAGTGAGAGCAAGAAGACTTAATTTCTCCATACATGTGGCTGTATGGTTAAACCAGTGTGACTGCTTCCACAAATAATCCAGTGAGGCCAAGTGAAAGTTGTCCTCATCCATTGTGAATAGTTTCAGTTTGGGTATCCCACTGATCCCTTCTCCCATCCAAGTTCTAAAATAAAATACAAAAAATCCAAACACCCTGGACTGGTCATTGAGTGTAGAGCAAGCGGGAGTAAGGGTGGGACAAGTGGGAACCCTTAGCAACCAGCTGAAGGTAACCAGAGAGAGGCCTATGAAGTCAACACACAGCAACCCCCATGGGACACTGTTACAGATTAAAACAGATCAGTCATTGTCTCAACCTCTGGGAGAGGAGCTAATAACCCCTGAAGGGCCAGTGGAACCAAGATTACCATCTAGTATCAATAAATATTATATGCAATTACAGATGTTCAGACCTAGTTTTGTCACACAGCGCCGGCGGACACATATGTATGCTGAAATAAGGATTGCTCACAAAGCTTCATGTGTGGCCAACACTATATTCTCCATACATTGTCCTCTTACTATATAAGTAGGGCAAGAATTGAGTTACATTCCCATCCTGTGTGTTGTAGGAATGTACATCAGTGGCAGCATTGTCCTTCTATATGACTGCATGAATAGAGATCATATACTTGTGTAATACCAGAGTGTGTAAGTGAATACATATTTCCTGTACAGCACTCAATACTAATAACAACTAATATATATGACAATTCAAAGTTGCTGATATACAAACATATTATCCCAAATTAAAAACAAACATACTGAAAGTCCATATAATCTTCCTATACAAGCAACAAAGTATCTATCTTCCACACTTGTGCAAAAGACCTCCACCTCTAATTGGAAATAAACTCACCCTTTTGATTAGCCTCTCTCAAAACAGACATGAAACGTGCTGTACCATGCACTTGTATGAGAAAGTATCGGGTTCTCTTTGTATTGCTTCCTTTATGGGAAATCCCTATTGTTCCTGTCAGTCCCTCTGCTTTCCTATTAAAAACTGCCCACACTAAGCAGGAGAGCACACCATGGCCAGTTCTCCCTAGCTGTGCTGGGAACTCAGTGTGCTCTCCTCCAATAATCAGGCTTGTCCTGACATGCCCCCCTGCACAGGCTCTCCCTGGGAAGTTCCGTGTCCTGTTGCTTCTCCTCCCCTTAGCTCGTATGCAGCTGAGGAAATGTGATCACTTTTATATATATATATATATATATATATATATATATATATATATATATATATATATATACACACACACACACACTTTTTTTAAAATCTATTCACAAATGTTTTGCCTTTTATTTCTATTTAAAACTGAATGGTTGTTCAACGTGGTGATTGTTTACGACCACTTTAAACTGGTCATAGAGGAATTCGTCTGTAGCACTAGAGTCGTCTGTTCAAATCGCAATCAAGGCACTATCTGGCTGGAGTCTGCATGTTCTCCTTGGCCCAGATTCACAAAGCACTTACACCGACGTATAACACGTTACACCGACGTAAGTGCCAATATGCGCCAGCGTATGTGTGCGGCAGACCCACGAATCAACATGCGCCTAAAAACAGGCTACACCCCGCCGACGTAGCTTGCACACGCCGGCGTAGGGTGGGCGCACATATGGGCTGGGCACATGGTACTGCTCCCATTGATTAGCCATTCAAACATGCAAATGAGGGAAATACGCCGATTCACGAACGTGCGCTTGCCCGGCGGGTGCTACACGAGATGCGCGTAAGTTGTACGTCCGGCGTAAAGTTATTCCCCATAACTGAGGTGCAACCCGGCAACAGACATGCACAGGTCTGCACCAGGGAACACAAGCAGGCGTATTGTGCATTGGACGTTTGTCTGGCTGGGTGTACGATATGTTCACGGCCTACGCAGTGATTCGACGTAGCTTAGGCAGTTGTGCCGGCATGGTTGTAAAAAGGCGCAGGGGGGTGCTGTGTATGCGTCCACGTCACGGCGCATGCGCAGCTCGTGATACGTACCTGTCTGGCGCTCGGCCCATCATTTACATGGGGCCACGCCCACTTCCACCTACGCCGGCGTGCGCCTTCGAAACCTACGCCACTCTGGAGCAGCGTTGGGAGCACTGGCTTGCTGAATGCAATGCTTGCCTCTCCACGCTACGTTGGCGTGGCGTACGGTGTATGCTCTACGGCGGCGTAATGTGCGCCTTGCTCTCTGTGAATCTTGGCCCTTGTGTCTGCGTGGGTTTCATCTGGGTAGTCCAGTTTCCTTCCACACTCCAAAGACATGCTGGTAGGTTAATTGTCTCCTGTCTAGATTGACCCTACTATATATATATATATATATATATATATATATATATATACACAATTTATTTATTTATTGTGGTGGTGGGACCCTGTGCTATCTTAACCTCTTGCCATCCAGCCGCCAACTATTTCCGGACACAAGGTGGCTGTAGAATGCCGGGAGGCCGTCAATATATGGCCTCTGGCCGCGCACGCCACGTTACACAGGTGCCGATGCGCGTGCCTGGCGGTCACGATGTACGCCAGCCACCCCCGATCAACAGAGCAAGGGACGTGGATCTCTGTGTCTGTCCCCTCCCCCCACAGTAAGAATCACCTAGCAGGGAACATATTTAACCCCTTGATCGCCCCCTAGTCTTAACCCCCTTCCCTGCCAGTCACATTTATACAGTGCATTTTTATAGCACTGTTCGCTGTATAAATGTGAATGGTCCCAAAAATGTCCGCCGTAATATCGCAGTCCTGACAAAAAAAAAAAAACAATTAATAATTCTATCCCCTTTTTTGTAGGCGTTATAACGTTTGTGCAAACCAATCACTATACGCTTATTGCCATTTTTTTTACCAAAAATATGTAGAAGAATACATATCGGACTAAACTGAGAAAAAAATATATATACCGTATTTATCGCGGTATAACGCGCTCTGGCGTATACCGCGCACCCCCAAAGTGGCCCCCAATCCTGTGGGAAAAAGATTTTTTTGTACTTACAGTTTTGGTGTCTTGCGCGGCGTCCATCTGCGGCCTCGACGGGTCCGGCGTCCTTCTGCGGCTTCGGGTGTCCTCTTCGGCGGGTCCGGCGTCCGTCTTCGGCGGGTCGGGCGTCCATCTTCGGCGGGTCGGGCGTCCATCTTCGGCGGGTCCGGTGTCCATCTTCGGCGGGTCCGGCGTCCTTCTGCGGCGTCCTCCCGCTCGTTTCCCGCCACGACTTTGAATACTGCGCCCGCATATAGCGAGCGCAGTACACTCGTGAATCTTCGGGCAGGCTCGGGCGCCTCTCGCACTGACGTCCTGTACGCTCAGGACGTCAGGACGTCAGTACGAGAGGCGCCGAGACTGCCCGAAGATTCACGAGTGTACTGCGCTCGCTATATGCGGGCGCAGTATTCAAACTCGTGGCGGGAAAGCGGGTATCGGCGTATATCGCGCACCCACGATTTTGCCCTGATTTTCAGGGCAAAATAGTGCGTGGTATACGCCGATAAATACGGTATATATATATATTTTTTTTTAAATGGGATATTTATTATAGCAAAAAGTAAAAATAGTGTTTTTCTCAAAATTGTTGCTCTACTTTTGTTTATAGCGCAAAAATATAATAACCGCAGAGGTGATCAAATACCACCAAAAGAAAGCTCTATAAGTGGGAAAAAAAGGACGTCCATTTTGTTTGGGAGCCACGTCGCACGACCGCGCAATTGTCATTCTAAGCCCGAAAGCTGAAATTTCGCCTGGGCAGGAAGGGGGTATATGTGCCCAGTAAGCAGGTGGTTAAAGATTGCTGGTCTGTGCCAGATTTTGGAGAGAAGGACACACTAAATGCACAGCTGTGAGTTTGGCTATTTAGTTCTGACCTGACTATAGGTCAGGGCCCCACCCAACAGACAGGAAGTCTGTTCCTGGGAGTCAGGTGGACTCCCATTCCCCTGAGTGGAGTCAGAGACTGCAAGGGCGCAGCCAGAGCATGCATGTCTGCAGGAGGCAGATGTCATTGGTGAATGAGCAGCAAGGCACTGATCAGGAGTAAGCGAGGAGTGAGCTTAACTCTAGGAAACTCTGTAAGGCCTGACACAGCCAGATGGCAAGAATGAAAGCCAGGAAGCTAAAGTGTTGATTATGCAAGATACAGTAATGGTGGAACGCCCCTGTGAGGGCTACTGATGTATTTGTGAACTTTTTGTGCTTTTAAATAAAAGTGGACTACCAGGCCCTTATAAATTGGACTGGCGTACTCACTAAAAACGCACCTATGGCTGGAGTCTGATCACCCCAATATATATATATATATGGGTTGGGGACCATAGATTGAAAGCTCCTTGAGGGCAAGGACTGATGTGAATGTATAATATATATGTAAAGTGCTGTGTAAATTGTCTACGCTATATACTGTAAGTACCTGTGAAAAATTGAGTGGAATCAAGGGAATAGTTTGGCAGTAGTATGTTCAACTATATACTGTATATCCATAGTAAAATGCAAACACAAATAATACAGAAAAGACTATATACACCAAACACCTAAAAATATGCAACCCAAACGATACAATTAATATCTGACAAAATGTACACCTCTGTTCTGTTTTATTTCAGGACCTGCCATCCATTGATGCTGCGGAGGGGGAGGGACTACTGTTAAAAGTTGACAGCCAGAAGTCTAGCAATGATTATCTCTTTTAGGCTACTTTCACACTGATGCGCTTTTCAGGCATTTTAGCTAAAAAAATAGCACCTGAAAAGTGCCTGAAAAGCGCCTCTCATGCCTCCCCAGTGCTTGCAGGATGGGAAAAAAGTCCTACAAGCAGCTTCTTTGGAGCGGTGTATACTTCCTGCCCATGTGCTTCGGCAGCGCCACAACGTGCGCTTTTAAATCTTTCTTCAGCCGCTAGCAGGGGTTAAAAGCGCCCTACTAGCAGCCAGGAGAATGCGTGCATTGCCAATTTGGGGTGGAGGTCTTTGCAAGTTTTATCAGGTGGATACCAGGTCATGTGCAGAAGATGGACACTTAGGCCCGGATTCACGTAGAAGCGCGCATCTTTGTGCGGGCGTAACGTATCCTATTTATGTTACGCCTCCGCAACTTTGACAGGCAAGTGCCGTATTCTCAAACCAAAGTTGTGGCGGCGTAGCGTAAATAGGCCGGTGTAAGCCCGCCTAATTCAAATGTGGAAGATGTGGGCGTGTGTTATGTAAATTTAATGTGACCCCACGTAAATGACGCTTTTTACGAACGGCGAATGCGACGTCCGTGAAAGTATCCCAGTGCGCATGCTCCAAATTAACCCGCAAGAAGCCAATGCTTTCGACGTGAACGTAAATGACGCCCAGCTCTATTCGTGAACGACTTACGCAAACGACGTAAAACGTAAAAAAATTTACGCTGGCCCGACGTCCATACTTAACATTGGTACGCCTCATCTACGCCTCATATAGCAGGGGTAACTTTACACCGGGAAAAGCCTAACGTAAACAGCGTATCTGTAATGCGACGGCCGGGAGTACGTTCGTGAATTGGCGCATGTAGCTGATTTACATATTTCTAGGCGTAAATCAGCGTACACGCCCCTAGCAGCCAGCGTAAATATGCAGTTAAGATACAACGGCGTAGGAGACTTACGCTGGTCGTATCTTATACAAATTCTGACGTATCTGATTCTTTGAATCAGGCGCCAAGATACGACGGCTCAGACTCAGAGTTACGACGGCGTATCTGGAGATACGCCGGCGTAACTCGTACGAGAATCTGGGCCTTAGTTGCTTGTTTAGGATGATTATCTAGACTAAAGCTTTATCAGCATTCCATAAGCCAGGCAGATACAGAAAATGCAAAAAACAAAAAACACACACCTTTGTTGCCGGTTCACACTTGTGCGATTCAGGAACCCTGTGAATCCACTGCGGGTTCCCGCATCGCACCCGACTCACACAGCAGTTCACACTGCCATATGTCAACTGCTGGCAGTGTCAATACATTGTTAATGACACCCCCATTTCAGCTCGTATATCGCACTGCATACTGACAGTTCGGACATGAATTGGATCACATGGGTGTGAACACCCATGGAAATACAATTCTGGTTCGGACCAAAAAAAGGGTCATATGCGAGTTTGGTCCGAATCTGATGTGATATCAGCCATACTATCTGTATGGCTGAAATTGTATTGCATGCGATTTGCACTGCAATGCAGCGCAGAGCGCAGAGCGCACATTATGTAATGTAATAGCAGGGGCGGACTGACCATTGTGGCACTCAGGCACTGCCCGAGGGCCCCATGCCACTAGGGGGCCCCATCAGGGTTGCAAGGCTAAGTAAAACCAGGGGACAGTATGTAAAAATCTGTGTTTTTTTTTACATCTGTCCCTGATATGTCTGAAAACGACATGCTTTTGATGTGAAATTCCTCAGATTTTAGCTGTCCCACCTCTGCATTGCCTCCTGGAGTGGTGGCCATCTGTAAGCCCGGGGGCCCCCATAATCTTCTATTGCCCGGGGGCCCCATGAGTTTTCAGTCTGCCCCTGTGTAATAGCAAAAATAAAAACAGTTCAGGAACAGAGCCGAAAACAGAAGCCAGGGTTTGGAAGCCAGAGCGGGTAATCAAATGAGCCAGGATCAGGGAACCACAAGTCAGCGTTGTCAAAAATCAGGAGCAGGATTCAGAAGAGCAGTCAGTCAGGCCACATAATACACAGGAACACACTGGAGATGTTGACCACGTGAGGGCATAGTAAAAGAATAAATAGCCAAAAGGGGCTGGCTGTAGGCTGGAGTAATGAGGCAGGTAATGGTAACCAGGTGAGTCACTGTGGAAACAATAAATGGCTGGTAATTAACCAACAGCTGAGCAGCCTCTGTGCACTGAAAAAAAAGATCTGCTAGTAAATAACAGGAGCCCAGCCCCGACAAGCCTCATAAACATGATCAGATTATCAGATGAATGATTGTCAATTTTGTTTTTTGTTTTTATCCATTCTAGTCTCCATATCGAAAATGAAGAGGTTACTCAAGTTACGAAGATTTTCATACGACAGAATAACAATTCGGAAGTGATGTAATGGTTTTTTATTATATTTGGATGAAAACTGTACTGATTAAAAGAAAATGATAAGATCTGGTAGCGTGAAAATATTTTGACGAAAGCTGTGTACTAGCGATCAGATTATCATACGATGAAAGCGGTATTTTTCGTACAATTTTCTGATCGTGTGTACTGGGACTTTAGGGCCCTTCCAGAGAGATTTGCCTTGCTAAAAACTAGCAAGAACAACTCAAGAAAAATGCTTTCCTTTAAATCCTGTGCAACTCTTCACACCACTGCACTGTGTTTTAAAAAGTCCTGCTTGCGCTTTTCAAAACCGCACCAAAAGCACAGTTCCCAATTGAAATGAATAGAAAACACCAAAAAAAAGGGGGGGCTATGCTTACTAACATGTATAAAAAAATGTATATAGTTACCTTTTTTCCTGCCACTCCGATCACGTGATCTCCCCTGTTCTCAGGCAGTGCCTGGCTGCAGGGGAGAGAGAAAGGTCACCCACAGAATTTACCATCAGTTGTCGGCACTCCATCCTTCACTCTAAGAGCCGGTTTACACTGGGGCGACTCGTCAGGCGAACCGTTCTAATAGGAGCGACGCAAGTCGCTCCGACTTAGAAAAAGGTTCTTGTACAACTTTGGGGGCGACTTGCATTGACTTCTATACAGAAGTCATTTTGCAAGTCGCCTCTGAAGTCGTCTTCAGGACGCCTTGCCGAGTCGCCCCCGAAGTCGTGCCGCCCCAGTGTGAACCGGCTCTTAAGCTGCCCCTGGCTGAGAACAAGGGAGATCAAGTGACTGGAGAGGATCAGGATGAAAATAGATTAGTACATACAGAGATCTCCTTTCTACACAAGTTAGTTAGCATAGGTGTCGCTACCATCTTTGGCCCAGGCCTTTCATTCAGACTACTTTAGATGCCTGACAAACATACTTATGTTCACAGCCTGTACTTTTTATGGACCAATGAGGTCTCTATGGATACATCACTATACCTATTCCATGCCCTCTCTCCGTTTGGCCCCTGGAGGGTCCCTTTCTGACTCCGCCCCCTCAGCTCCCGGGTGAGGCACCTGCTGCTGCCGTCTTGGGGTTGCACACCTGTAGCCATGGTCAAGCTCAGTGGTGAGTATGGGGACCCACAACCCCTCCTACCCTGTGCCTTTACAACTAAAACTGTGCCATATTGCCAAACATATATACTTTTTCATCCTAGGTACAGTGTTACACACCCCTGAAGAGCGAGATGGATCTTGTGAAACTAGTCTAGTCGGGGTAGTACGATGCCCGTGTACTCTGTCCAATACTATATTTATGTACCAATATTTATTGTTTATGTATCTTTTCAATTGGCAATTGTTGGTGTTATCTCTGTATGTAACAATTTTACTTTACTCATTTAAACAATTTTACTTAAATAAACTATTTACTGTATAACTACTGTTATTTTTACTGGCGGAAACGGTACCCACTTCATTTAAAGTCCCGGGGCGAATCCTTTGTTTTGACTTTATGTAATAGGGATGGAAGAGTGTTACTGGGGGCACCAGACCTTTCCTCTTTCTGTATTAGGAGGGGGAGGGAGTATTTTTAGAGATTAGTTAGGGTTATCCTGGAATTCTACTTTAAACATGGAATTTCTTAGTAGCTAATCAGTTTTTAAAACCAGGGTTATTTGCCTGAGCCAACATTTCATGGCGAAGTCTCCAATCTGGGTAATACTTAAAATAAGACTTATTGAAGCCCAGCTCCAGGGAAAATAAGTATCCTGTCTTGCAGTAGGGTTGCCTTACACTACAAGAGTTCAATGCTTCTTTAGGTCTAGGGCACTGGTCTATAAACTGTGGCCCAAGGGCCAAATGCAGCCCTTTAATTGCTTTTATCAGGCCCTTCCACCCACTGATGCGAGGCACTATACTGCCAACTGACAACAATAGGGCACTATTCCTCCCAGTGATTTGAACGATGGGGCACTTTTCCTTCCCCTAGTTCAAAATGTGGTGATGTTTACACCCACTGATGCCAAAACGATTTCCACTAATGCTGGCCATAGTCTGAAGGACAGTAAACTGGCCCTTAGTTTAGAAAGTTTGGAGACCCCTAGGGGAGGGGAAACACAGCTTTTCTTAACTGATCCTCCACTCTGGTAACAACCAACACTACCCCCCCCCCCCCCCCCCCAAAGCAGGCCTGTAGCCTGTAGACCTCAGACCACCGAAGCACAGGGGAGAAAAGGCTGCATGGAGTTGTCTTAAAGAAGGAGCCTATGTAAGGGGAGGATCGAGAACGTTTTTTTATTGTTTCCTTAGGCCTAAATGATCTTTTAAAGCGGGAGTTAACCCCAAAAAAATTGTTTAACATTAGTTTGATGCTCATTTTGTCAAGGGGAATCGGGTAGTTTTTTTTTTAAATCAAAGCAGTACTTACCGTTTTAGAGAGCGATCTTCTCCGCCGCTTCCGGGTATGGTCTTCGGGACTGGGCGTTCCTATTTGATTGACAGGTCTTCCGACGGTCGCATACATCGCGTCACGAGTAGCCAAAAGTAGCCGAACGTCGGTGCGCAGGCGCCGTATAGAGCCGTATAGAGCCGCATAGAGCCGCACCGACTTTCGGAAAATCATGACGCGATGTATGCAACCGTTGGAAGCCTGTCGGAAGCCTGTCAATCAAGTTGGAATGCCCAGTCCCTTAGCCCATACCCGGAATCGGCGGAGAAGATGCATCTCTAAAACGGTAAGTACTGCTTCGATTGCAAAAAAAACACCCGATTCCCCTTGACAAAACGAGCCTCAATCTAATGTTAAAAAAAAAGGTTTTTCGGTGAACCTCCACTTTAAAGTAGATGTTTGGGTTTTATAAAAAACAAAACATATATAAACCCTTTCATGCTGAAGCATTGTTGTGATTTTACAGCTGTCCCACGTTGGCTCCAAGACCGAGATATGACTGATCACATGACCACTGATCAATGAGTTCTTGTTTTTTTCCCTGAGTAGAGAGCAGTTACTGTCAGGCACCAGCTCTGCCCCACCAGGACTCATGAGAGCGCCAGGCTCAAGAAGAACAGACGGCTTTGGTTCTCAGCTCTCACTGAGAGGTGGAGCCAACTGTCAATCAGTTCGCTAAGTGATTGAAAAGGTATTGCTTCATGAAAGGTTTAACAAGTAGGGGTAGGTACCATCATCCTATAATTAGACAATGAGAAAGAAGGGAGGAATTGTCAAGGGCTACTCAAAAACATTGCCCTATGATGCCAATGGTGTTTAAAGCGGGTGTTCACTAAATCCAGCATACTAGCGCGAGCTACAGTATGCCTTTATTTATTTTTTTGGCGCCGTACTCACAGTTTAATCCCGTAGTTAAGTTTCAGACTTAAGTAGGCGTTCCTAGGCAGAGAAGAAGATGATTGACGGCCGGCTATGGCGCGTCACGCTTCCCGAAAATAGCCGAAATAGGACTTGGCTCTTCACGGCGCCTGCGCAGTCAGCTCCTAGTCTGTGCGCAGGCGCCGTATAGCGCCGTGAAGAGCCGAGTCCTACTCCGGCTCTTCTCAGGAAGCGTGACGCGCCATAGCCAGTCGTCAATCATGTTCCCCTCTGCATAGGAACGCCCATTCCCCGCGGGTGTCTGAAATTTAACTAGGGGATTAAACTGTGAGTACGGCGCAAAAAATAAAAATAAAGGCATACTTTAGCTGACGCTAGTATGCTGAATGGCAAGGTAGAAACTTGTTATTTAGGGTGAACCACCGCTTTAAGTATCTCGGTACCCAGAAATTATACCAAATTCTTAAAAAAATATATGAACATTTATTGAAAAAATTACATAAAAGACATAATCAACAACAAAACACTACTGTAATTGTTGTACATTCCATTGCATTTTCATTTAGAAAGTGGAGAGCCCCACTATTGTGTAGAAACACAGGGATGCAGGTTCAGATATAGTCCTCTACATGTTTCACAACAAATGTCCTTAACCGCTTAAGGACCACCGCACAAACTTATACGTCGACAGAATGTTATGGCTAGGAAAATGGGTGTACATGTACGTCCCCTTTAGTTTGCAGCCGTGTGGTCACGCACGCGCCACTGGTGTCCTGCGATCGAGTCACAGAGGTGAAGAACGGGGAGATGTCAGTGTAAACCCAACATCTCCCCGTTCTTCCTAGTGACACGTCACCGATCGTCTGTTCCCTCTCATCGGGAACAGTGATCAGTGTCAATCGTAGCCACGCCCCCTAACAGTTAGAATTACTCCCTAGGAGACACTTAACCCCTTCAGGGCCCCCTACAAGTTAACCCCTTCACTTCCAGTGTAATTTTTACAGTAATCAGTGCATTTTTTATAGCACGGAGCGATGTGCATAAGAGCCTTGGCTCTCCTTCCTTATTGGCTGGAATGCAGCAATAGGAGCCCAGCGCGCTGGTGGGGGACCCGAGATGAGGAAGATTGGGGTGCTCTGTGCAAAACCGTTACACAGAACAGGTAAATAGAACATTTTTTTTTTTTTATTTGTTTCCTTTACAAACTGTTTAATGACACAACCACGCACCTTGCTTTTGCACTCATTCACCGGCAGCAAACCTTTTTAGCACAGCAATATGTTTACAGACCTTTACAACAGGATTTAACAGAACTACTCCTGATTTTTTTAGTTATAACTTGCTTTGTTGTGTAATGATGTTCTATAAGCTGTGGGATAGTTGGAAATCCAGTGCCTTCAAACCTATATTGATTCTCGGGTAAGGTGGGGGAGGGGGGGGGGGATAAATAAAAAAACAAGAGGTATGTTACAGTTGGGAGAAAGGGCAATCAAATGCTCAATATTTTTTAAAAGCAAGGTGGAGCCGATATGAATTCTTCCTCATACCTTCAGTATATCAATTCAAAGACTATAGTAAGGGCAAGTTTGACAAAACTGAAAGTAATAAAAATATTTTGCAGTTCCATTCTAACTTGTACTTGAGGGTAGTACTAGTAACAAAAACAATAAGGATATGGACAGCCGCACTCCAGTAACTTGAAAAAGACGTGCCATTTATTGGGTACAGGAAAAAATGCACTACAGGTATCAGCACACAGTGGGATAAACAGCTGACGCGTTTCGCATTGAGTGTCAATGCTTAATCATGATTAAGCATTGACACTCAATGCAAAACGCGTCAGCTGTTTATCCCACTGTGTGCTGATACCTGTAGTGCATTTTTTCCTGTACCCAATAAAGGGCACGTCTTTTTCAAGTTACTGGAGTGCGGCTGTCCATATCCTTATTGTTTTTGCACATCCTGTGCATTGCCAGCACCCATCTGCTTCTGAGTGGACATCAATTACCCTAGTGAGCTCACCTGGAGCGGCAGCCATCTTACCTAGTACTAGTAACAACTTGACCTCAGAAAGGGCGCAGAGCCCCCCCATGTCCCAAATCACCCGTACACCCCCCATGTAAAGGGCATGCGGCCTGGTATGGGTCAGGAGGGGGGGCGCTTGGTTGTCCCCTCCCTTTCCTGACCTGCTGGGCGGCATGCTCAGATAAGGGTCTGGTATGGATTTTGGGGGGGACCCTAGGAATCCATACGGGCCTGTGGTATGGACCTCGGTGGAGTACCCCACGCCGTTTTTTTCGCAATTTCTTTTGCATTCAGCTTTCAGCTGGAAAACCCGCTAACAGCTCATGACTCATCGGTTGCTAAGGGCTTGGCAGCCGGGTTCCTGGCCTACTGCTTACCAACCAGCTATATACTTGTACAGTTGTAAAATAAGAACCACAAAACACATCACAAATCGCATCACAAACGCACCACTGGGTGCAGCTCCATTGAAATCTATTAGCTGCAAATCGCGGTAAAAAAAGTCCCTGACCCTTTCCAAAAATGCACTGGCCACAAAATGCATAGATGTGAACTAGTACCATAGGAAACCATGTTACATGGACTGTAATGCATTTCTGCAAACTGAAAAACGCACTTAAAAACGCATAGGTATGGACGCATGGTTAGAGACTTTTATTTATTTATTTACTGGTCATATCAGCGATTTTTAGCAGGACTGCAACATTGCGGCAGACAAGTTGAACACTAAATGACACTTTTTGGGGACCAGTGCCACCAATACAGTGATCAGTGCTAAAAAAATGCACGGCCACAGTATAAATGACACTGGCAGGGAAGGGGTTAACATTAGGGGCAATCAAAGGGTTAAATGTGTTCCCTGGGAGTGATTTCTAACTGTGTGTGGACTCTGGACAAAGAGTAGGAATCACAGATCTCTCTCTTTTGCTCTGTGACATAACGATGGTCTGCCTTGTTTACAATCGCAGACTAACGTTCTGCCATTCCCCCGAACGATCGCTGGTGTTTGCTGGACTCGCTGATTGGCTCCCGCTGTGTCCAATCACAGTGGTAGTGGGTCACCACCAGAGAGCACGGACAACGTACATGTATGTTGTTTTGCGCAGCCAGGCTGCTCTGCCGCAGTATATAATGTGGGCGGCCTGGAAGTACTTAAAGCGGAGGTTCACCCTAAAAAACATCTATGTACCATCCCATGCAGCATACTAGCGTCAGCTATAGTATGTTTTTTTTTGTTGTGCTGTACTTACCGTTTAATCCTTCAGTTTCGTTTCAGACTCCCGCGGGGAGTAGGCGTTCCTATAAAGAGGGGAACATGATTGACGTCCAGCTATGGCGTGTCACGCGTTCTGAAAATAGCCGGAGTAGGACTCGGCTCTTCACGGCGCTATACGGCGCCTGCGCACAGACTAGGAGCTGACTGCGCAGGCGCCGTATATATCCGAGTCCTATTTCGGCTATTTTCGGAACGCGTGACGCGCCATAGCCGGACGTCAATCATGTTCCCCTCTTCATAGGAACGCCTATTTCCCCGCCGGAGTCTGAAACGAAACTGGACGATTAAACGGTAAGTACAGCGCAAAAACCAAAAGGCATACTGTAGCTGACGCTAGTATGCTGGATGGGATGGTAGATAAAGAATTTTTTTTTTTTAGGGTGAACCCCCGCTTTAAAAAGGTTATACAGGTTTTACTTCTAATTGTACTACATTTTATTTGTCATTGGTTTTGTATAGTACAAAAAAAAAAAATGCAGAAAAGGTGGCAACCCCACAGGGGAGCATAGGTAAGTGCACTCCTGTGACCCACCCAAGAAGTAGAGCCTGAAAGCTTTGTCCAAGCTTCTCCTTTAACCCTTGCAGTGCAGGGAAGATTTGTGCTCTCCCAAGGATCATACACCCTTCTGAGCACACATTCCAGCTGCTCTCCTCCCTTCCTCATACTCCCCAATGGTGTCACTGGGAAGTCCAGCAGAGTCAGGCAGCAGCACGTCCAGCATTCCATGTTTACACACAGCCAATGGGAATCACATGACCCATCCCTGTCCATCCTCTCCATCCTGGACGCTCAATGACTTCCTCCGCCGGCTCTCATTGGCTATGTTGTCTCCGGTCCCCTCCTCTACCGCGTCGTTCCATTGGCTGGCGCGCTGACGCTGCTGTCCGGTGACGCGCTGCCTGTCGGGATCCGTGGTGTCGGTGCAGGCGGAGGTTCCGGGCGGTGAGCGGAGCTCGGGGAGGCGGGATACCGGCAAGTTCGGGTGTGTGCTGTGTGACGGGAATGGGCTGTTCCTGGAGGAGGGTGGAGGGGAGAGGTCTGATTGTTATGGGATATTATAGGGAATGGAGAGAGATAGGAGGGTGCACCGCCCTCACTCCTCACCCTGCACGGTGGTGGAGAAGAGCTGTGTGTGTGCAGGCCGGTGTCTGTCCCAGTAATGTCCCTGTCACAGCTCCCTATTGTCAGCATGGCTGAGATCAGAATGGTGTGCAGTGCCTGCTTCATCACACAGGGTGGAGGGCAGCACCTCGTACAACTGCTTTCTGGGATTTTGGGAAGGACATTCATTAAAAGTGAACGTATACCGATCACCGCCCCGGGTGCATGGACTGCACGCTTTCATTGACTTGGATTGAAAGTTTTGGCAAACCTTGTAATGTCACCGCGCCAAAACAACAATACACAGCCTGCTTTTTGTGTCATCTACACCGATCTACCTATATTAGGCCACACCCACTGCGCTCGTCACCGAATTTCACACCCTACTGGGTTTATTATGTTACGTCACGCCCACAGGGTTCACCGCCGTACTTCACACCCCACTGGGTTTATTATGTTACGTCACACTCAGGGTTCACCACCGTACTTCACTTCCCACTGGGTTTATTATGTTACGTCACACCCACAGGGTTCATCACCGTCCCGGGTGCACGCTGTCATTGCCAAATCAACAGTACACAGCCTGCTTTTTGTGTCATATACACCAAACTTCCTATGTTTAGGTCACACCCACTGCGCTCATCACGGTATTTCACACCCTACTGGGTTTATTATGTTACGTCACACCGACAGGGTTCACCGCCGTACTTCACATCCCACTGGGTTTATTATGTTACGTCACACCGACAGGGTTCACCACCGTACTTCACTTCCCACTGGTTTTATTATGTTGCGTCACACCCACAGGGTTCATCACCATCCCGGGTGCCAGCTGTCATTGACTTGGATTGAAGTTTTGGCAAACCGTGTAATGCCACTGTGCCAAATCAACAGTACACAGCCTGCTTTTTGTGTCATATACACCAAACTTCCTATGTTTAGGTCATACCCACTGCGCTCATCACCGTATTTCACACCCCATTGGGTTTATTATGTTACGTCACACCGACTAGGTTCACCGCCGTTCTTCACTTCCCTCTGGGTTTATTATGTTACCTCACACCGACAGGGTTCACCACCGTACTTCACTTCCCACTGGGTTTATTATGTTACCTCACATTTACAGGGTTCACCGCCGTACTTCACACCCCACTGGGTTTATTATGTTACGTCACACTCAGGGTTCACCACCGTACTTCTCACCCCACAGGGTTTATTATGTTACGTCACACCCACAGGGTTTATTGTGGTACTCCACATACCATGTAGAAAAGGAATTCCCCCTAGGTGGACTTTAAGAGCATAGATCTAGAAAAATAATTTGACACAATGTAGTATTCGTAATGAAAAAATTATTTATTTATAACAATAACGTTTTAAAACGGGGATTGGAATGTATACGGCGCTGTGTGTACAACAACAATAATGATCAAACATAAGAGCAGGTGGCGTCTGTGACCCAACGCGTTTCAAATACACAATTTTTTTCTTCAGGGGTGTGTTTTAGAAGACATAGGCGTATATCTACAACATTGTATACAATTATATTGTATTAAATATCATTCAGAGGTTTATAGTAACATATACAATAAATGATTAATATATTATGTTGTAGATAACTTGCATGCTTTGTTGGTGTTTAACAGAGAATCATTCCAAATGTCATCTTTATCATTTAAAACCAATATAGAGGAAGATGGAGGTGTGCCTCAGTGTAGATGGTGAGAAAAGCTTGTTCTATTGCGGAATAACTCATAGGACATGTAAGGGCAAAAATGTCTGCCCTCGTGTGGGGCCCCAGTGCCTCTGTACCAGAGGCGGACTGACAGCTCATGGGGCCCCCAGTGTCTCCGCCCATGTGTCCCCACCCACGTTGAAGCTACATCCACACAAAGTCACACCTACATATTGCACTGCCCACATTGCATGTGTTCAAAGAATTTCTCTACACAATGTTCAAAATAAATGTTTATTATAGGAATTAAAAATTCTTGCCACTGATCAACATAGTAAGGAACATTCTTCTCACTGATCACCAATGTAAGGGACATTCTTTCCACTGATCACCAATGTAAGGGACATTCTTTCCACTGATCACCAATGTAAGGGACATTCTTTCCACTGACCACCAATGTAAGGGACATTCTTTCCACTGATCACCAATGTAAGGGACATTCTTCCCACTGATCACCAATGTAAGGGACATTCTTCTCACTGATCACCAATGTAAGGGACATTCTTCTCACTGATCACCAATGTAAGGGACATTCTTCTCACTGATCACCAATGTAAGGGACATTCTTCTCACTGATCACCAATGTAAGGGACATTCTTTCCACTGATCACCAATGTAAGGGACATTCTTTCCACTGATCACCAATGTAAGGGACATTCTTTCCACTGACCACCAATGTAAGGGACATTCTTTCCACTGATCACCAATGTAAGGGACATTCTTTCCACTGATCACCAATGTAAGGGACATTCTTTCCACTGATCACCAATGTAAGGGACATTCTTCTCACTGATCACCAATGTAAGGTGTGTGTGTATATATATATATATATATATATATAGATAGATAGATAGATAGAATAGCACTCACTTAGTCCTGATTCACACCTATGCATTTTTAGTGAATTTTGCAGATTTGCACTACAGAACGTGTTCCATAGGAAACCATGTTAAATGGACTGTTGTGCAAATCTGCAAAAAATGCATAGGTGTGAATCAGGCCTTAGTCCAGGTTCACACTGACAGCGGGAATGAAAGCGTGCGAGTTCTGCTAAACTCACACGATTTCATACCCGCATGTCAGTGCGAATTTGGTGGGTGATTTCAGAGACATCTGTGCGAGTTGCTGCACAGATGTCTATGGAAATTGCACCAAGAAGTCGCCAAAAGTTGTACAGAAACTACTTTTTGGAATCGGTGCGGCGCCACAAATGGGGCATTGCACCGATTCGGGTAGTGCCATTTAATGGTTCAAGGCACTGCTTTCTCGGGGGTACAGACTCCATTTTTTTTTTTTTTTTACCTCCAGGGGCGGACTTAGCCGGCCCGGGCCCTCCCACCATGGGGCCCTCGAATGTTCAGTCCGCCCCTGCCCTGTATCTAGGCACGTTAGGCTTTTTTGCCCTTACAGGTCCCATGAGTTATTCCGCAATAGAACAAGCTGTTCTCACCATCTACACTGAGGAACACCACCTTCTTCCTCTATATTGGTTTTAAATGATAAAGATGACATTTGGAATGATTCTCTGTTAGGCCCCTTTCACACTGGGGTGGGAGCAGCGGCGGCGGCGGCATAGCGCTGCTAAAAATAGCGGTGCTATACCGTCGGATTTGCATCGCGATTCGGCCGCTAGCGGTGCGGTATTAACCCCCGCTAGCGGCTGATAAAGGGTTAATACTGCCCACAATGCGCCTCTACAGAGGCGCATTGCGGACGGTATTGCCGCGGTTTCCCATTGTTTTAAATGGGAAGGAGCGGTATATGTATTGGGGGTATGTATTTTCTTTATATGTTGATGGCACTTTTTTAAGGTAAACGGTTCTCAAAGTGCAGAATTCCCTTGTTGCTTGTCTTCTGATCTTGGAGCGGCCTTTCCTTTGCAGCATGCCACCGCATTATTAGAAAAAAAACCACTACGTGGAAGAACAGTGCACACCTAAACCACTACTCATTATATTTTTCACATTCAACCCCAACCCCCCCCCCCCCAAAAAAAACCAATCCATAGCATTTGGGCCTTTTACCCCTTATTAAAACTGTACTGCTGCTCAATTTTGCACTGTTTGTCATCAACAGTATGTTAATTATTGTAGTAAAACATCTGCTTGTACGTTCTTTCTAGTAGATTTCAGCCAAATTTTCCTCATTTAAATTTAAACCAGAGAAGTACCTTCTATTGCAGGGATCCTCAAACTACGGCCCTCCAGCTGTTGCGGAACTAAACATCCCATGAGGTATTGTAAAACTCTGACATTCACAGACATGACTAGGCATGATGGGAATTGTAGTTCCTGAACAACTGGAGGGCAATAGTTTGAAGACCCATGATCTATTGCTCTCGGCCTCCTCCAAATGTATTCTTTTGCTGCTCTTATCTCGCGTCTGTTAAATGGAACTTATGTTTATTCTTCAGGGTACCACTTTGTGTAGGAACGTAGTCATCCTCGCATGCTTCTATGTGTGCTAGGGACTATGAACTATGGAATTTGTAGTGTGCATAGAGACGAGCCCATGACACAGCTTATGTGCGCTGTTTCATCATTTTGTTCCCACAAATAGAGCTTTCTTTTGGTGGTATTTGATCACCTTTGCGATTTAATTTTTTTGCGCAACAACTAAAAAAAGACCGTAATTTCTTTAAAAAAATTAAGTTTTAATTTTTTTCTGTAATTTTTTTTGTAAATAAGTACATTTTCTTCTTCAATTACGGGCAATGATATGGCTGCACTGATGGGCACCGATGAGGTGGCACTGATAAAGGTGGCACTGATAAAGGTGGCACTGATAAAGGTGGCACTGATAAAGGTGGCACTGATAAAGGTGGCACTGATAAAGGTGGCACTGATAAAGGTGGCACTGATAAAGGTGGCACTGATGATGGTCACTGATAGGCGGCGCTGGTATGCGGCACTGATGGGCACTGATGGGCGGCACTGATGGGTACTCATGGGGGGCACTGAGGGGTGGCACTGATGGTGGCATTCCTGGGCATCACTTTTTTAAATGTTTCCTATGTTGTGCCCATGTTGCCAGTCAGTGCCCATTTGTGGGCACTGATTGGCATCTATTGCAATTTTTTTTTTTAACATGTGGATGGCCATGTGGTACATACGGGCCACGGGCGCGCGCCAGCATGTTATCCTGCTGGACGTCAAACGTCCAGTCAGGATTTCAGAATCACTCCCCGGACGTCAATGGTCTATTGACCGGGCGGGAAGTGGTTAAATGTTTTATGCAGAATTTAATTACAAAAATGTGTTTTTAACAATATTACCATAAAGCATATCAGTGCCGCCCCATCAGTGCAGCTGTTGGGGTATGATTATGTCTGTCCCTCGGATGATCAGTGAGACCCTGTTCAGGCCTGGGAACACAATGAAGAAACGGGACAGAGGCAGATGGGTTCAAAGTGTGGTCACATGGTAGCGTAAATTGGGGTTATAAACCAAAGGAAACGGAGGGAGGGAGAGGTTCTCCAACCAATCAGAACATTACAGCTAATAACCTCTTTCATAATGACATATCTGCTATTCTCCAGGACTCATGAAAGTCAAAGTATAGTAGTCCTGTTCTGATCAGAATTAATAACATTAATTATCATCCTATCAGTAAACAGTTATCATGACCTCAGTTTACTAGCCAGCATTAATTTATACAAAATGTTGCCATGAGGAAAATCATCTGCTGAGCTTCACAAAGAATATAGAAGGACAAGACATGTTTAACCCTTCTCCCACCAGTGCTCCCTCGTCGGGGGCCTCCAGTGCTCCCTCGTCGGGGGGCCTCCAGTGCTCCCTCGTCGGGGGCCTCCAGTGCTCCCTCGTCGGGGTCCACCAGTGCTCCCTCGTCGGGGTCCACCAGTGCTCCCTCGTCGGGGTCCACCAGTGCTCCCTCGTCGGGGTCCTCCAGTGCTCCCTCGTCGGGGTCCTCCAGTGCTCCCTCGTCGGGGTCCTCCAGTGCTCCCTCGTCGGGGGCCTCCAGTGCTCCCTCGTCGGGGTCCACCAGTGCTCCCTCGTCGGGGGCCTCCAGTGCTCCCTCGTCGGGGGCCACCAGTGCTCCCTCGTCGGGGGCCTCCAGTGCTCCCTCGTCGGGGGCCTCCAGTGCTCCCTCGTTAGTGCCCAACAGTGCAGCAGGGAGAAATTGGGATGATCTGGTGGCCGCATTGCACAGAGCGGGATCTCGCGCTAATACACGTCTTGTATCGGTAGAGCCGCGCTATCAAACGTAAAGCCTCCTGGACCAGCCACTCTAAAAGACAGCACACTGGTCCAATGGCGGTCCAGGAGGCAGGACTTTGTTTGGCAGCACGGCTATTCATATACAAGATGTGTCTCAGTGGGAGATTCTGACCGCCAGATCCTCCTGACCGTTTCCTGGCTGATCGCTTCTGGAAGAAGCGGTGCACTCTTTATTACAGGACATCAGAGCGGTCTGGGGGGCAGGGAGTCCCCCCTCTGGGCCTCTCTGATGGCTGCATCGCTTTGCCAGAAGCGATCAGCCAGGAAGATGTCAGCCCAGTCCGCCCCTGCTCCTTACTTTTGAGGGCTGACCTAGTGGATGTGTATGGATTATTTTTGGAGAATAAGGATTCCGATTAGTGTCGCTTTAATGAGAGCCTAAAATAGAATAAATATTTTGTCATTTAGTTAGAATAAGGAAGAGTGAGTTTTTTTTTTTCCATCTGTGCCCCTTTGGGAAATTTCCCTTCTCTTCATGGCCAGTAACCAAAACAGGAAGTGAGAATAAAGGAGGGTATACATGTATCGAAATGTGTGTACCCTTGTCTGTTCAATAGAAGCCGGTCACTAGACAGGCTTCTATAGAATGGCCATGCTGAAAAACCCAGCATTCGATCGATCAGTGCTTGCATCTGCTGTCAGAATACAATAGTGTGGTGAGAGAGTTCCTGCATCCCACCGCTTGTGTGGATCTTTTATTTTTATTTTTTTTCATTTATTTTTACGTTTAACCAAAAAGAAAAAGTGTGTATACTCTGCTAAAATCCCTCCCAGATGAAGGAAATGCCTGGTTGTGAGTGACCAGGACTAGTGTCCTTATTGAAAGATTTCCCCTCAACCCAAAATTTGGCATTTTCTGTTGCTTTAAAGGAGTTGTAAAGGAAAAACATTTTTTGCCTAAAATTAATGTCTACAAGGTAGACAGACCGAATAGTGTAATGATTCTGTTAAAAAACGAGTAAATACCTATTAAATTCCTTCATCTATATCACCTCCGGCATTCTAGTTTCTGTTCTCTCGTTCACTTCCTGGTTTGCATCACTTGTTCATGTAAGAACTACATTTCCCAGTATGCATTGCGGCACACCCAGTAATTCACACCTCCTTGAAGTCTCTAACACGTAGAGAGCGTCCTGCCACACAGATGTAGTTCCCAGGAGGGGGTGAGCACGTTACTGACCACCGCAGTAAAGCCTCCCTTCACGGTGGTCAGTAAAATCAGACAAGCAGGAAGTGAACGGAACAGAGAAGAAATAGAGCAACTTCTGAGCAAAAACGAACAATGAGGAAGTGAAAAGAGGAATGTCTGCAGGTAAAGGATGCTTATTATGAAAAAAAAATTCCTTTACAACCCCTTTAACTTCCATTGATAATGATAAACAGAGCACATGAAGGAAACGTAGACGGCAATAACAAAACTGAGAGGAGTTCTCCTTTTCCAAAAACAAAGCTTTGTGTTTAGTTATACTTGAATAGGAATTGATGAAAGGCAGGACAGTTTGGTATTACTGAGAGCAGGGATGGCTGCAGAGAACTTCTAGTAGGGAGCGTCGTGATGTTGTTTTTTCGTGTGAAGTGCACAAATGGACACTTCATTGCTCTGTATGTACATCAGTGTGATGCTTTGTGTTGCTGTACAGTGATGTGCGGTGCCTTCCTGTGTGATGAAATGCACTCAGCATTTTCTGAAGATTAAGCCCTGTACACATGGGCAAGAATCTCGTCAGGAAAAAACGTTGTTTTTCCCTGACAAGATCTCTTGCCGCCCAAAGTCATTTCGAGCATGCACGGTTTTCCACGGCGACAGGCAAGTATACACACACACTCTCGGGTTTCTCGGCAGGAAAACTGCCCAGAATCTCACGACGAGAAAAATAGAGAACATATTCTCTATTTTTCTCGTCTAGATTCTGGGCAGTTTTCTTGTCGAGATACCTATAAGCCTCGTACACATGCTCGGTTTACTTGGCAAGAAAGCTGAGAGAAAAAACTCCAGTCACTGCATTGAACAGGCACTCAGACGCTCATAGGTAGATTCAGAAAGAGTTAGGCCGGCTTATCCGTAGATAAGCCGACCTAACTCCGAATCTGCGCCGCCGTATGTTTAAGTGTATGCTCAAACAGAGATACGCTTAAACATATCTAAGATAGGCCCGGCTTGCGCCATCCTATCTTAGATTGCAATTTTTCGGATAGCCGCTAGGTGGCGCTTACATTGCGGCCGGCGTAGATTATGTAAATGAGCTTGTACGCCGATCCACGAACGTACGCCCGGCCGCCGCAGTCGAATTACGTTGTTTCCGTAAGGCCTTAGGCGGCCTAAAGTTATTCCACCTATGAGGTGGAATAACAATGTTAAAGTATGGCCGCCGTTCCCGCCGCGAGGTTCGAATTTTTTACGTCGTTTGCGTAAGTCGTCCGCGAATCGGGAGTTACGTCGTTTACGTCCACGTCGAAATCAATAGGCCCGTACAGCGTACTTAGCCGCAATGCGCACTGGGAAATGTAGGCGCCCGGGGCTTGCACAGTAGCAAAATACGTCAAACGTGAGGTCAAGCCTCATTACCATACAACACGCCCCCCTCCAACCAATTTGAATTAGGCGCCCTTACGCCCGCCGCGATTACACTACGCCGCCCTAAGTAAGGAGGTAAGTGGCTTGAGAATCATGTACTTGCCTCTCTTACGTAAGGCGGCGTAGTGTAAACACGCTAGGCTACGCTGTCTTAAAACTGCGTGGCCGTACCTGAATCTACCTATGAATGTTCAATGTAATTCCAGGGAGCTGAAGTAGCTAAACGGCATTGCATGTTTTTTCTAGATTTTTCCTGATTTGTATGTGAAAAACACAGTTTTATTGTGTGTAAATACAGCTGTTGAGACAAAAATGCATTTTGCATGATTATTCAAAAGCTGACCTTTCATAGTTAGATTTTTCAACAACCCTGTGAGCAGGTGATTTTTCCCTGTATGGGTAAAATATTGGTATCTCTTTAACGTCCCCATACGCAATATCCTGCAAGCAGCTTGCTATGGGGCCACCTGAGCCGAGCCGCAGCTCTGTGTATCCATTCAGACACGGAGCTGCGATTCAGCCCGCCCCCCCTCTTTCCTCATTGCCTAACCGACTTTGACAGCAGCTGGAGCCAATGGCGCTGCTGCTGCTGTGTCTCAGCCAATACGGAGGACAGTCCAGGGCGGCTGAGGCAGTCATGAACATGGCTGGATAGAGATGGGGCTCAGATAAGTATTAGGGGGGCTGCTGTACACGGAAGGCTTTTTATCTTTATGCATATTATGCATGAACATAAAACAACCTTCTGTCTTTAGAACTCCTTCAGCATAAACTCTAATTTTTGCTTTCTTTTTTCTTTTTATCATTTGCTCACTTTGAATAGCTCAGGTGTGTGACACATGTAATTAAAGTGGAGTTCCAGCCAATTCTGTGTTTAGTAAAAGTCAGCAGCTACAAAATTTTTAGCTGCCGACTTTTAACCACTTAAGCCCCGGACCAGTTTTTACAGTTTGGGACTGCGTTGCTTTAACAGACAATTGCGCGGTCATGCGACGTGGCTCCCAAACAAAATTGGCGTCCTTTTTTTCCCACAAATAGAGCTTTCTTTTGGTGGTATTTGATCACCTCGGCGGTTTTTATTTTTTGCGCTATAAACAAAAATAGAGCGACAATTTTGAAAAAAATTCTATATTTTTGACTTTTTGCTATAATAAATATCCCCCAAAAACATATATAAAAAAAAAAATTTTCCTCAGTTTAGGCCGATACGTATTCTTGTACCTATTTTTGGTAAAAAAAAATCGCAATAAGCGTTTATCGATTGGTTTGCGCAAAATTTATAGCGTTTACAAAATAGGGGATAGTTTTATTGCATTTTTATTATTTTTTTTTTTTTTTTACTACTAATGGCGGCGATCAGCGATTTTTTTCGTGACTGCGACATTATGGCGGACACTTCGGACAATTTTTACACATTTTTGGGATTTTTGTCATTTTCACAGCAAAAAATGCATTTAAATTGCATTCTTTATTGTGAAAATGACAGTTGCAGTTTGGGAGTTAACCACAGGTGGCGCTGTAGGATTTGGTGTACACTGTGTGTGTGTTTACAACAGTAGGGGGGTGTGGCTGTAGTAATGACGTCATTGATCGTGTCTTCCCTATAAAGGGGAATGACGCGATCGATGCGCCGACACAGTGAAGCACGGGGAAGCCGTGTTTACACACGGCTCTCCCCGGTCTTCAGCTCCGGGGAGCGATCGCGACGGAGCGGCTATAAAAAAATAGCCGCGCCGTCTTCCCGGATCGCTCCCCGAGGGGACCCGACCGCCGCAAGTCGCGGGGGGGGGTCCCGATCGGACCCCCGACCCACGTCTAGGCAGGGACGTACAGGTACGCCAATGTGTCCGAAGCCTCGCACCTCTCCTCTGCATGACGCGCTGTGTGGTGTGAATGGCCATGTAATCTTCTGGGACCTGTGACGTGTCCCAGAAGATTGCAGGGAGGGAGGGGCCGCCTAGGCGACCCGGAGCAGAGGTGGGAGCTGGGTACCTGTCAAAACCAGGTACTTAAAGCAGAAGTTCCACTTTTGGGTGGAACTCCACTTTAAGTTGTCAGGGTGGATTTGATTTAAATTATGATTTAAAGCATGATTTAAATCACTAGTAAAAAGGCTTAGTTTAAACACTTCACTTTAATAGGATGGCTAGTGATGTGGCAGTGACAAAACAAGGTGAGGGATGTGGCGGCAGCAGGTGAGTGGATGCCCGCTAATGGGTGCTGCCATTATGGATCTGAAATGACAGGTGCTCTTTAACCACTTAAGGACCTGCTCACGCAGATATACGTCCTTATTTTAAAGATGGATATCTCGGTAACGGCAGCAGCGGCTGCCACAACCAAGATATCCATCTTTAGCCTGAGCGGTCCTGTAAATGATAACGGTGGTCTCTGCGGCGGATTCGCCGTGAGATCACCGTTATCGGCAGCGGGAGAGGGGCCCCCCCTCCCGCGCACTCCGTCGCTTACCGGAGCCATCGGTAGCGGTGGAGGCGATCGGGTCCTTTGAATGAATGAATGAATGAATGAATGAAAAACTTATAAAGCGCGGCGCATGCGAACTGAATCGCTTCTGGGCGCTAGTTGTTCGTGTCTCATGACATCAAAAGAGCAGAGTTTTGATCTGTCTTCTGAAAGTCGGGTGGTTTTCCTCCAACCGAATGCTGGTTGGTAAAGCGTTCCATAGTCTAGGACCCTGAAAAGCAAACCTTCTTTCTCCTTTGGACTTGTATTTGGTTTTTGGTACCCTGACCAGATTTTGGTCGGTGGATCGCAAAACGCGATTCGAATTGTGAGGTTCTATCTTGTCGCAAAGATATTGCGGAGCCTTCCCATGGATGCACTTATGTGTCAGGCAGAGTGCTTTAAATACAATTCTGTCTTTTACTGGCAGCCAGTGAAGGGTTCTCAACGAAGGTGAGATTGATTCCCATTTTTTTTCCCAGTCACCAGTCTGGCGGCCGTATTCTGAACGACTTGCAGACGGGAGATTTGGTACTTTGGGAGTCCGAGGTACAGGGCGTTAGCATAGTCCAGTCTGGAATTCACAATTGTTCCCACCACGACTGCTACGTCTTCTTTGGGGATAAATGGAATAAGTCTGCGTAGTAGGCGCCACAGATGGTGCGCTCCGCTGACTACTGACCCTATTTGTGCGTCCATTGTCATGAAGGTGTCGAAGATGACCCCGAGACTTTTGACTTTGGAGCTAGGGGTGATGATTTGGCCCAGAATGGGCGGGGGTGTCCAGGTTGTTGCCAGTTGACTCTTTCGGCTGGCGTGAAACCTAAGGAGTTCTGTTTTTGAACTGTTGAGTTTAAGATAACTCTTTGTCATCCAGTTTTCTATCAAAGAGAGACATTTCTCTAAACTGGGATGATGATCCTTTTTGTTGCAGATGCGAAAATACAGTTGCGTATCATCTGCATAAGAGTGATAGAGTAGTTCTTGGCTACTGATAATATCAAAGAGAGGGCGAAGATAGATTTTGAAAAGCACCGGTGACAGGGGGGATCCTTTGGGGACTCCACATGACACCGTGCGCTTTTCCGACGTGAAATAACCCAATTTAACTGTTTGTGATCGGTTTTCAAGAAAGGAAGAAAACCATGGTAAATCACCTTCTGCGACTTCTGCTACCTTGGCTAGTCGCATCAGTAACAGTTTGTGGTCTACCGTGTCAAAGGCTGCGCTTAGGTCCAGCAGAACCAGGAGACAAGATTCTCCTTCGTCTGCGGCCTCGAGGGCATCGTCCCATATTTTGAGTAAGGCCGTTTCTGTCCCGTGTCCGGGACGGAAGCCTGATTGTAATGGATCCAGTAGATTGTGGGTATCTAGATGCTGTTGCAGCTGTTGTACCACTATTTTCTCCATTATCTTGGAGAGAACATTTAGGCCTGTTATGGGACGGCGGTGAGTTGGGTCCTTGGGATCCAGGTTAGGTTTTTTCAAGATGGGCTGGATTGTGCCCTCTTTCAACAGGGATGGCACTGTGCCTTCCTTAAATGATTGGTTTATAAGCTGTGTGATGGGTGGTGCCAGGATGTCGGCACATTCCTTCAGCAGTTTGGTGGGGATGATATCATTGGGCGATGTGCTGTTCCGCAAAGCACCAATGATATTTTTTGTGGTATCGATGGAGATCGGTTCCAGAGTGAACTTTGTTGATTGTAGAGCGTTTCTGTGGGTGTTTTGTGGTTGATTGACGGTGGGGTTGAGGGGGGTATTGTTTTGCAAGATGCTTTCCCGGATTCTTTCAATTTTGTTGATGAAGAAATCCGATAGTTCATTACAGAACTCTTGGGTGTCTGAGTTGGGGACTTCAAGACATCCTGGATTCATGGTCTGGGTGACCATCTTGAAGAGTTCGCGGGGGCGGTTTAGGGCGCTGTTAATCGCCATAGAAAAATGATGTTTCTTGGCTTTGAAGATTTCTTTATGATATCGTGTTGTTATTGCCTTGTAGATGATGAGGTTATCCTCTGCAGGGCTTCTTTTCCAGGCGGCTTCCGCCCTTCTGCGCTCTTGCTTCAGAAGCGACAGCTGGTTGTTGAACCAGCCAGACTTTCTTTTTCGGATGCAGGCTTTGCGTTTCGGTGCTACTAAATTGGCTGACTGTAGCAGGGCTGCGTTTATGGCATCCAGTGTATCTGCGGCTGTTTGATGTGGATGGATTGTTTTGATTCTGTTTCCCAAGGTAGATTTAAAGAGTTCCGAATGGAGCTTCTTCTGAGATCTAGCCCAGTGTATTGTCACCGGTTTGGGTGCTTTTATCGATGGTGGAATTTTGGAAATTATGAAATTAATTGCATGGTGGTCTGTCCATGGCAATGGTTCATTTTCTAAAATGCTTATTTTCAGATTTTGTCTGAAAATTAGGTCAAGTGTGTGACCTGAAGCATGTGTTGGCCCGCATATAAGTTGCTGTAGCCCTAATCCCTCCAGGTGATCGATGCAGGCGTCCGCAATGGGATCCTGTGCGGAGTTGGCCCACAGATTAAAGTCCCCGAGCAGCAAAAGGTGTTTGCTGTTAAGGGTATAAGTGGATATAAACTCCGTTAAAGATGGCAAAAACTGCGATTTTGGCCCAGGTGGCCTATAGCAGAGGAGAATGTGAACAGTCTCCTGGGGGGAAGTTTGAAGTTGAAGAGTAAGGGTTTCCATGAATGGAAGAGGATTTTGAAGGGCTGGCTTAGTGATTGTAATGTGATTCTTGTGGATCACCGCCAGGCCTCCTCCTCTTTGCCCTATTCTGTTTTCCGTTATAATGCGATAGTTTTCTGGCACCAATTCTCCGAGAATGGTGTTGCAGTCATCTGAGAGCCAGCTTTCTGTAATAAAGAGGCAGTCTAGATCGTTTTGTAGTAAGAAATCGTGGATTTCTAATCAGTGTTTTACTGCCGATCTTGTGTTGATCAAAGCACATGATATGTGCTTGAGCTGGGTTAAATAGTTTACATTTTTGATGGTCGATCGTCGATCGAATCTCAAAAGTTGCTCTATTTTTAAGGCCTTTTTGGTGACGGGTGGTAATGCTGTTGCGAATTGTCTCAGACCCCGAATAGAGTCCGCAGAGTATCGCAGATTAGCCATTGTCGCCAGTCACATTGTCGTCAGTCTTTCCTAATTGCGGCGGCCACGAATGAGGCCTGGTCTGGCGCGGATGCGGGAAGAGCCGCGAGACGCCGGACGTGATGGGTGGAAGACTGTCCAAGTGAGCCGTCACTCGTTGAGTCTTCTCTCCCTGATTGGTCCAGAGGAAGGCGATGTGCGGGGATGCGAGTGAGGGCAAGATGGCCCCCACCCGTCCCCATAGCAGGGCGGAAGTGACGTCAAAACGTCAGTTTCGCCCATGCTTCTTAAAGTAACATTTTTTAAATGTCATTTTTTAAAATGACAACATTTTTTTTTTCTATTCTTTTGCATTTAAGTCTAAATATGAGATCTGAGGTCTTTTTGACCCCAGATCCCATATTCAAGAGGACCTGCCATGGTTTTTCTATTACAAGGGATTACATTCCTTAAAATAGGAATAAAAGTGATTTTTTTTTTTTTTTTTTTCAGTGTGTAAAATAATAAAATAAATAAGAGAACACCAAATATATATATTTTTTTAAAGCGCCCCGTCCCGACGAGCTCGTGCGCAGAAGCGAACGCATAAGTGAGTAGTGCCCGCATATGGAAACTGTGTGCAAACCACACAAGTGAGGTATCACCGCGATCGTTAGAGCGAGAGCAATAATTCTAGCCCTAGGCTAGAGTGTAACTCAAAAGATGCAACCTATAGATTTTTTTAAACGTCGCCTATTGAGATTTTTAAGGGTAAAAGTTTGACACCATTCCACAAGCGGACGCAATTTTTAAGCCTGACATGTTGGCTATCATTTTACTCGGTGTAACATTATCTTTCACAATCTATTTAAAAATTGGGCCAAATTTATTGTTGTCTTATTTTTTAATTAAAAAAAGTGATTTTTTTTTCCAAAAAAAGTGCGCTTGTAAGACTGCTGCACAAATACGGTGTGACAAAGTATTGCAATGACCACCATTTTATTCTCTAGGGTGTTAGAAAAAAAAATATATAATGTTTGGGGGTTTTAAGTAATTTTCTAGCAAAAAAAACTGTTTTAGTCTTGTAAACGCCAAATCTGAAAAACACTCAAGGTCCTTAATTGGTTAAATGTAAGGACCTATTCTCACTGGTAGTTAGAATCTTTAATATTTGCAAACAAAATTAAGGTTTCCTATTTAGAATAATAAGTTGTCGGGTTAGTAAAACAGCGATATCACAACAAACCATTTTAGGTTAATCATACATGGAGAACTACTCAAAAAAAATATTTTGTGACAGACTTGGACCCTCTTTTGTCTAAAATCATCATGTGTCCACTAGGGGCATAGGATGACTGAGAAATTATATCTTGGACTACCTCAGATGGGATTATTATGTAATTATTATCCACAATATTTTCCAGGATATCTATAAAGAACTATTTACTGGTTGTTGATTATGAACTCAACGGGTTAATTGTAAGAGTGACTCATTCATAATTATGGGACACATACTGTTAGATGCTAATGTCACCAACTCTAGCCATCTGTCTGTTCTCTGTGCTAATTGACCCTGCTATTGTGTGAAGATGTCCTGTGTTTACACTTATGATAATGCAGGGTTTGACAAATTTGCTTGGAATCTAGGAGCCAGCTAAAAAAGTTAGGAGCCAGAAAACGCGCCCCGTCCCGACGAGCTTGCGCGCAGAAGTGAACGCATACGTGAGTAGCGCCTGCACATGTAAACAATATTCAAACCACACATGTGAGGTATCGCCGCGATCGTTGGAGCGAGAGCAATCATTCTAGCCCTAGACCTCCTCTGTAACTCAAAACATGCAACCTGTAGATTTTTTTTAAACGTCGCCTAGGGTAAAAGTTTGTCGGCATTCCACGAGCAGACGCAATTTTGAAGCGTGACATGTTGGGTATGAATTTACTCATCGTAACATTATCTTTCACAATATAAAAAAAAAAAATGGGGATAACTCTCTAATGAAAACCCCCAAACACATAGAATAATATATATATATATATATATATATATATATATAATATATATATATATATATATATATATATATATATATATATATATATATATATATATATATTATTCTATGTGTTTGGGGGTTTTCATTAGAGGGAAGGAGATGGCAGTGAAAATAGTAAAAAATTACATTAGAATTGCTGTTTAACTTGTAATGCCAACGGCCACCACCAGATGGCGCCAGCTCACAGAAGGAAGAGCTTGGGACTTCACAAGGCCGCGGCCTCAATTACCGGCCGTCGCGGGCCTGCCGCGATCACGTGGCGGGGAGGTGGGGGCGCACGGAGACACAAGATCCTGTGCCTCCGTGCGCCCCTGCCGCGGCCGGTAATTGAGTATCGTCTCGTTGTGTGTTGAGGGCAGCTGGAATATCTGATATCTATATCCAGACTGATAGGAAACGGTATATGATGGAAGCACTCAAGCAAAGTGTGAGACGTTCCGTTGAATATTTTATTAAAACAATTACATTGCCAGTGCATGTTATCTCAGCTTGCAGAGCTTGGATTAATTGAATGAGTTTTCATGCTACATAGTTAAGCTAAATTTCATGTTGAATAAAGTAAGTTATCGATGTATCATAAATAGAAAGAAAACATTATTTTCCAAAATTATTCTTTCTATAATTAACCCTATTTTGTTTTATTACATGTGTTTAATTTTTCACCCACTGATAGGAAGTTGTATTGCATATCAGAAGGAAGCATTGCTATGTGTTATCTTTACATTTGACATTCTACTTAAGGTCCTATTTGTTCTATGAGAAAGATCTTTTCTTATCCACTTGCTTACTGGGCACATATACCCCCTGCCTGCCCAGGCAAAATTTTTCAACACTGCGTCGCTTTAAATTTAAAATTGCGCGGTTGTGCCTCCCAAACAAAATTTACATTTTTTTCCTACAAATAGAGCTTTCTTTTGGCGCTATAAACAAAAGTAGAGCGACAATTTTGAAAAAAATGCAATATTTTTTACTTTTTGCTATAATAAATATCCCCCCCAAAAAAAAAAAAAAAATATATATATATATATATATATACATATATACATACATATACATATATATATATATATATATATATATATATATATATATATATATATATATATATATATATATATATATATATATATATATATATATATATATATATATAAATGTCCTCGGTTTAGGCCGATACGTATTCTTCTAGTTATTTTTGGTAAAAGAAATCGCAATAAGCGTTTATCGGTTGGTTTGCGCAAAATTTATAGCGTTTACAAAATAGGGTATAGTTTTATTGCATTTTTATTAATTATTATTTTTTTACTACTAATTTCGGCGATCAGCAATTTTTTTTTCGTGACTGCGTCATTATGGCGGACACTTCGGACAATTTTTACACATTTTTGGGACCATTGTCATTTTCACAGCAAAAAATGCATTTAAAATGCATTGTTTATTGTAAAATGACAATTGCACATTAGGAGTTAACCCCATCAACGCCCCCTGTGGTTATGTGTGACTCAAAGTGTGTTTACAACTGTAGGGGAGTGTGGCTGTAGGTGTGACCTCATCGATTGTGTCCCCCTATAAAAGGGATGACACGATCGATGCTGCCGCCACAGTGTTTACACACGGCTCTCTCCGTTCTTCAGCTCCGGGGACCGATCGCGGGACTCCAGCGGCGATCGGGTCCCGTGGTTCCGGAGCTTCGGACCGGGTCACGGGAGCGTGCCGCGGGCACGCGCCCCCCCGCGACCCACGGCTGGGTACTAGTACAGGACGTACCTGTACGTACATGTGCCCAGCCGTGCCATTCTGCCGACGTATATGTCCAGGAGGCGGTCCTTAAGTGGTTAAGGATATTCAGTATAATTTTAAAGAACTGTTTTTGTGGGTAAGAGGTGTAGGAGATGAGTAGGGACGGTATAAAACTGGGAAGTATGTGCAGGTGATGGAGAGGAATGTGGAGGGTCTAACAGTGGGCACTGTACAGGAGAGGGTATGACAGTGGGCAGTATGTACCAGAGAGGAGTGTGGAGAGAAAGATAGTTGGGTTACAGTATGTACAGGAGAGGAGGGTATCACAGTGGGCGCTATGTACAGGAGAGGAGTGTTGATGGTATGATAGTGGGCAGTATGTACAGGAGAGGAGTGTGTAGGGTATGATAGTGGGCAGTATGCACAGGAGAGGAGTGTGTAGGGTATGATAGTGGGCAATATGCACAGGAGAGCAGTGTGGAGGGTAAGACAGTGAGCAGTATGTACAGGAGAGGAGTGTGTAGGGTATGATAGTGGGCAGTATGCACAGGAGAGGAATGTGGAGGGTATGATAGCGAGCAGTATGTACAGCAGAGGAGTGTGGATGGTATGATAATGAGCAGTATGTACAGAAGAAGAGTGGGGAGGATATGACAGTGGGCAGTATGTATAGGAGAGGTGTGTGGAGAGTGCGATAGGGGGCACTATGTACAGGAGAGAAGTGTGGAGAGTGGGATAGTGGGCACTATGTACAGGAGACGAGTGTATGGCAGTGAGCAGTATGTACAGAAGAAGAGTGGGGAGGATATGACAGTGGGCAGTATGTACAGGAGAGGAGTGTGGAGAGTGGGATAGTGGGCACTATGTACAGGAGAGAAGTGTGGAGGGTATGACAGTGAGCAGTATGTACAGGAGAGGAATGTGGAGGGTATGATAGCGAGCAGTATGTACAGCAGAGGAGTGTGGATGGTATGATAATGAGCAGTATGTACAGAAGAAGAGTGGGGAGGATATGACAGTGGGCAGTATGTACAGGAGAGGAGAGTGGGATAGTGGGCACTATGTACAGGAGAGAAGTGTGGAGGGTATGACAGTGAGCAGTATGTACAGGAGAGGAATGTGGAGGGTATGATAGCGAGCAGTATGTACAGCAGAGGAGTGTGGATGGTATGATAATGAGCAGTATGTACAGAAGAAGAGTGGGGAGGATATGACAGTGGGCAGTATGTACAGGAGAGGAGAGTGGGATAGTGGGCACTATGTACAGGAGAGAAGTGTGGAGGGTATGACAGTGAGCAGTATGTACAGGAGAGGAATGTGGAGAGTATGTACAGGTGAGGAGGATGAAGGAATCTGGGAAGGAAAAATGTAAAGGTTTGTGGAAGGATGTTTAGGAAATGCGTAGTGGTTAAGCGGTACATACATTGAAATCTATATCTATATTGAAATTACGCCAATTAAGCAGAGACCAGCCATAGTCGATCTATGTATGGGCTAGCTGGTTTTACACAAGTCAATCTATTATCTGACTTTTCCCAAAACAATCAGTGCTGCCAGCTATAGTTGGCAACACTGATCATTGTATTCACAGGCAGAACACAATAACACTGCAGGAGTGATTCCCCCATCCACAGGTCAGCAGATGAGAGGGTGTGGGGGACAGGCTGGGGAGAGATACTAGGCAGTCCCTGGGAAGGCCCTGGCTAGTATCAGAGCCAGATACACACAGGTTACATACGCCACAATCGTTAGAGCGAGAGCAATAATTCTAGCACTTGACCTCCTCTGTAACTCTAAACATGTAACCTGTAAAAAAAAAGTTAAAGCATCGCTTAGGACAGTGGTCATCACCCCTGTCCTCAGGGCCCACTAACAGGCCAGGTTTGCAAGATAACTGAAATACATCACAGGTGATCTCATTTGCTGCTCAGTGATTGCAGTATTCTAGTCTGCATCTCCCCAAGGTAAGGCCTCATTCACACAGGCGGACTCCGTTGCTACGCATGTCCGTTTTCAATAGATCTTACCCGATCCGATCGGCCATGGGCTCATGGGCACGTTTTATGTTATTAAGGGACACTCTGATGGGCAAATTTTATGTAAAGGGGCACTCTGATGGGCACAACAAAACTTTTGTTAATACTCATATACTGCAATAGTGTGTTAAGAAAAAGGATTTCTGAGATTGTATATATATCACATAAACAATATTATGAAGCATATGTGCCCACTCTTTGTGAGTCCATTGCTAATAGTCCTTGTAATTTCTCTAATGTGCAGTTCTTTCTTAGGAGTAATCTTCACAATATATAGCTATTTGTCTGCTCAAATGCTGGTGGTGATTCTCTTTGATTTCCCCTATGGTTTTGTACTCACCAAAATGTAGTACTTTAAAAGCATTGGATATATCCACTTATACGCATCGGTTCTCCTCCTCTGGTGTGTGGTGATGATCCGTTTGCTCGTCCGTCTGTAAAGCTTGGCAGTCATGCATGATCAGGCTCAAAAATCCCTTCGTAAGTCCCGGGTCTTACGAAGGGATTTTTGAGCCTGATCAATTTGGAGCCATATTCCTGAGTGAGCAGAGGCAGCAGCCTTTATGACAAGCGCTACTTATTTTAATTTTCTGTAAGCATGAGCGGGTAGCAGGGGTTTTATTGCTTAAATAAAATAGTTTTACACTATGGAAAGTCTCTTTTGCCTCCCTGCATGACTGCCAAGCTTTACAGACGGACGAGCAAACGGATCATCACCACACACCAGAGGAGGAGAACCGATGCGTATAAGTGGATATATCCAATGCTTTTAAAGTACTACATTTTGGTGAGTACAAAACCATAGGGGAAATCAAAGAGAATCACCACCAGCATTTGAGCAGACAAATAGCTATATATTGTGAAGATTACTCCTAAGAAAGAACTGCACATTAGAGAAATTACAAGGACTATTAGCAATGGACTCACAAAGAGTGGGCACATATGCTTCATAATATTGTTTATGTGATATATATACAATCTCAGAAATCCTTTTTCTTAACACACTATTGCAGTATATGAGTATTAGGCTCATCGGCCTTTTTTAGCGCTGTTAATGTTTTGTTAATTTTTTAATAACACATCGTTTTTATGTCAATATTTTTATAATAGCTGCTTTTCCACTGCATAAAACATTTATATACTTAACGCACTTTCCATTGAGCGCTGGGATCAGAATAATCCGCAGGTTTTTTCTGATAAATTTTCTTCAAAACTTTTGTTAAGGTGCAAGCTGATGGGTATTTTTTTAATGTGTACGCTGATGGGCATATTTTATGTTAAGAATCAGGTTTTGTTGTGCCTATCAGAGTGCCCCCTTCTTAACATAAAATGTGCCCATCAGGGTGCCCCTTAACATAAAATGTACCCATCAGCGTGACCCTTATTTTATGTTAAGGGGCACAATGATGAGCACAATTTATGTTAAGGGGCACTGTGATGGGGACACCTGATGTAAAGGTGCGATGTGATGGGGACACCTGAGGTAAAGGGGCACTGTGATGGGGACACCTGACCTGATGTAAAGGGGCACTGTGATGGTTAATTTATGCAATTTTCTGTATCCCTTCTTTATTATTTAACTAAACTGTTAAATTTTACGAAATGGGGGGGGGGGTGGGGGAACAAATAAAAAAAATCGTCCCAAAATATCGGCCACAAAAATCGGTATTGTAAATCGGCCATCGGCCGCCCCGATTTCTAAATATCGGCATCGGCCATAGAAAAACCCATATCGGTCGACCTCTAGTTAATTGTGCAGCTCTTATGACTTTCTATTTTCTGTGGTTTACAACTTTTAAGCATTGTCTTTGCTTAGAATACAGCACTTTAACCTCTTGCCGACCAGCCACCATTGTTTATACGGCGGCAGGCTGGCACGGGTGCGCAAGCTGCTGTAGGTGTATATCGGCCGATTTTAGGTGTAGGGGTGCGCGCAATGCCGGAGCTGATGAGCGTGGCTGCGATGTCCGTTGGCCACCCGCGATCGCTCCATAGAGAGCCAGAACTGCGATCTGTGTATGTAAACAAACAGATCCCTGTTCGTAGTGATCAGTAACAGCGTTTTCTCACTGTACTCTGGCAGTCCCCCCCCACAGTTAGAAATGCCTCCCTAGGACACACTTAACCACTTGATCGCCCCCTAGTGTTAACCCCTTCCCTGCCAGTGACATTTATACAGTAATCATGGCTATTTTTAGCACGGATTGCTGTATTAAAGTCATTGGTCCCAAAAAAGTGTTGCGTGTCCGATCTGTCCATCGCAATGTCGCAGTCCTGCTAAAAAACACTGATCACTGCCATTACTAGTAAAGAAAAAAAAAAAGCCATAAATATATCTCCGATTTTGTAGACGCTTTTAACTTTTGCGCAAACCAATATACGCTTAAGTAAAAAAAAAAATTGCCACCAAAAGAAAGATCTATTTGTGGGGGAAAGAAAGACAAAAATGGGTTTGGCTACAACATCACACAACTGCCAGTTAAAGCGACGCAAAAAATGGCTTGGTTAGGAAGTGGGTTAATCAGGGCTCGACAAATCCAGGTCGCCATGGCGACTAGAAATGGGGTCCTGGCGACTTGGCTTGGAAGGGGGGCAAAATTTTTTTTTGTGAGCTGTCCCCATCTGGTGGTGAGCCGTTGGTATTACAAGTTATTACCACCAGATATGTAAGCTGGCGCCATCTGGTGGTGGCCATTGGTATTACAAGTTAAACATTACAAGTTAAACAGCAATTCTAATGTCATTTTTCACTGCCATCTTCTTCCCTCTAATTAGAACCCCCAAACATTATATATATTTTTTATCCTAACACCCTAGAGAATAAAATGGCGATTGTTGCAATACTTTCTGTCACACCGTATTTGCGCAGCGGTCTAACAAGCGCAATTGTTTGGGCAAAAATTACACTTTTTTTTCTTAAAAAATAAGACAACAGTAAAGTTATCCCCATTTTTTTTTTTTTATATTGTGAAAGATAATGTTACGATGAGTAAATTCATACCCAACATGTCACGCTTCAAAATTGCGTCCGCTCGTGGAATGCCGACAAACTTTTACCCTTTAAAATCTTCATAGGCGATGTTTAAAAAAATCTACAGGTTGCATGTTTTGAGTTAGAGGAGGTATAGGGCTAGAATTATTGCTCTCGCTCTACCAATCGCGGCGATACCTCACATGTGTGGTTTGAACACCGTTTACATATGCGGGTGCTGCTCACGTATGTGTTCGCTTCTGCGCGCAAGCTCGTCGGGACGGGGCGCGTTTTCTGGCTCCTAACTTTTTTAGCTGGCTCCTAGATTCCAAGCAAATTTGTCAAACCCTGGGGTAAATCCTTTCCGGGGCTTAAGTGGTTAATTTTACAACCAGTAATGTTTCAACACATGCTTTGCTTAGTAGCTCTGGTGGTATCTCTCCTGCACCACAGTGTAATACCTCTTCATAGCATCCTAGGTAGATGGTGCACTAGTCTGTTACTACAGAGGTTTTGGGTGTTTTTTTAAGATGTCTTGTACTTGCCTAGCTGTACTTGGCGTGTAGTGTTGCAGAAAGCTTAGAATATGACCCAAGTCCATTTTCATGTCATGCATTGCACTTTTGGTAGCTTCTATCCTGTACCCTAGTGTTAGACCTCTTCCGTTACTTCCTGTGTGGATGGTGTGATCATGTTACTGTTACTTTATGTAGTGTGTGTGTGTGTGTGTGTGTTCCTTCTCTTTTTTTTTTAAGTTTTTTTTTATGTTGAAATCTTTGTGCATGTCTTGGTTTATGATCAGTTTTTTTTTTTTTTATAGTTTTTTGAGGCCTCATAACAAGATTCTTGTCTAACTGCAAGCTGATTATTCAGCTGTTAATGGCTGACAGTAAGGCCTGATTCGCACCTATGCATTTTTAGTGCTTTTTTGCATTTTGCAGATTTGCACTACAGTCCATTTAACATGGGTTTCCTATGGAACACATTCTGTAGTACAAATCTGCAAAAAATGCATAGGTGTGAAATGGTTCCTATCTGAATCATACAGAAACACGGTCCGTGTTACTGTGCAATTCCTTTTGTGGTGAGATTTTCAGCCTATTCATTTGAATGGGCTGAAATCGCACTGTATTGCAGCAAAAGTGGGGCATGATGTGCACTGTATCACATGGTACGGCGATATCATACGCACTGCATTTGAAATCTTCGTTTGGGGTATCGTTAGGATTATATTGATACCTGCAGCAGATTGCACACCTAGTGCGTTTAGAACTGAGTGCTGGAAGTTTTCATAGAATGCGCTTATCCCGCACTGCCTTAAGTGTGAACGAGCTCTAATCTTAATGACCTAATGCATATAAATACTGTTTTATTCCCCCACATATACTGGTGCATTGATCAGTTCCAGAGGAATTTCGGTAGAGCCCAGTGTTTCCTTAAAGTGGTTGTAAAGTCCAAAAAAATATAAAAAATTAACCTGCAAGACAAAGGCACAATGAGCTAGTATGCATCGCATACTACTAGCTCATTATGAAATGCTTACCTTAGATTGAAGCTGTTGCAGGGGTTTCCGCACACCACTGTGACGGGCGACATGTCTTCTGAAGCTATTTTGTATTTAATAAATTTAACTTGGTAATTTTTGATAAACTACATACATGTGTCCTGTGACAGCAGCTTTCCTTTGACTAGTATTTTCAGTCACCTTCTCTCTTTTGTATTATTACATATGCTGCAGGGACTTATTGAGTTGCCATATTTCTATCATTTTTAATCTATCGTTGACCATTTTACCTCTTTATTAGCAATAAAAACTGCTCACTGTATAAATGTCACTGGTCCCAAAAAAGTGTCCGATGTAATGTCGCAGTCCCGCTAAAAATCGCTGATTACCGTCTTTACTAGTAAAAAAAAAAAAAAAAATTGTCTGTTTTTATTTGTTTATAGCGCAAATAATAAAAACCCCAGAGGTAATCAAATACCAGCAAAAGAAAGCTTTATTTGTGGGGAAAAAGAAGTCAATTTTATTTGGGTACAACGTCGATAAAAACTGTCAGGGGTTGCAATCCTTCATTGTATCCATCCCACTGGAAATCATATGAGATAAAATACTGCATGTTTTCATGAGTAAAATACATTTTGTTGAAATAACTTGTTCTTTTTTTTTTTTTTAGTAGAGTTTTTTTTTTTTGTGAGTAATTTTTTCTCGGATTTTAAGAGGAAATAACTTTGTGAATTGAGATCAGGGTTAGGCTTTTATCCTTTTATAAAGAATCTACATTTATGCTAAAGAGATAAAAAACATATTTATTATAATACGGTTTTGTGTGGAACTACACTTGATATGTATCGCGAACAGTAGCGAGGTTTGTAAATCTCAAGCATGGCCTGTTTTTTCCACTCGCGCATCTTTCATCAGTTCCTTGTATTGTGTATGTGTAGCCTGGAGCAAGGCACTGTGAACGGATGTTACTGACACTTGCATTCCTCTGCCTTCAGAAAGGAATTCCATGCAAACAGAAGTTTGTATCCGACAGCTTCAAGTTTCTTCTGGGCCGTAACATTCCAGCTTCAGCATGCAAGGAAATGAATAAAGCAGGTAATGTTCTGTTACTGCAGTCAGTAGATCTATCATTTGTCACTGACATTGCTTTACAAGTGGTATCACAAAAATATGTTTCTTCTTTAATTTGTAGATATTTTAATTTGCAAAGTTAGAGAATATAGAAAAACTTAATTTAACTCCTGTGTGGCTGTTGACAAAAAAGAACAGAGGAATAACTTACACATATATATATATATTTTTTAATATTAACCACTTGCAGACCAGCCGCCTCAGTTATACTGCTGCAGGGCGGCTCTTTTGTGCGTATAACATTTTATGTAATAGATGCAGTGGAAGCGCATGGCGATTGCTCCACAGGAAGGCAGAATGGGGATCTGCCAATGTAAAGGCGGATCCCCATTCTGTCAGGGAAGTACAGTGTGATCGTCTGTTCCTAGGGATTAGGAACTGCGATCTCTCTCTGTACTCCCAGTCAGTCCACCCCCCCCCCCACAGTTAGAAACACCTCACTAGGACACACTTAAAGGGTCACTAAAGGATTTATTTTTTTAGCTAAATAGCTTCCTTTACCTTACTGTAGTCCTGGTTTCATGTCCTCATTGTTTGTTTTTACTTTGATGTTGCTGTAAATCCTCTCTGTTCTGGACACTTCCTGGTTGTCTGTTTCCTGATCACCACAGTACTGGGAGATTTCTCACTGTGGTCACTAATCAAGGAGGTGTGATTACTGTGTGTCAGCACCAATCCAGTTGCGTTTTGCAAAACCGTCACTGCCCTCTATTGGCTCTCTGGCTCTGTACATCAGAGAACCAGGAAACACAGCACAAAACGAAACTAAACTGTAGGTACATTATATGATTGTTTTTTATGTATTTTTAATCATTTTTAAAAGGAATCAGTTAACTATTATGTCTATATACCCTGTGAACAGTCATTTCAGCTATTTTTTTTTTTCCTTTAGTGACCCTTTAACCCCTTAATCACTACTAGTGTTAACCCCTTCCCTGCCAGTGTCAATACAGTAATTGTTGCACTTTTATAGCACTGATGGCTGTATAAATGTCACTGGTCCCAAAAAAGTGTCCGATGCAATGTTGCAGTCCTACTAAAAACCGCTGATCGCCGCCTTTACTAGTAAAAAAAAATATATAAAAATGCCATAAATCCCCTTTTTTGTAGATGCTATAACTTTTGCGCAAACCAATCAATATACGCTTATTTCTTTTTTTTTTTTTTTTAATGCCCAAATTATGTAGAAAAATATAGTGGCCTAAACTGATAAAGATTTTTTTTTTGTTGCTATTTATTATAGGAAAATGTCTGTCCTTTTTTTTTTTTTGTTTATAGTGGACAAAATAAAAACGCCACCAAAAAAAAGCTCTGGAAAAAAGACAATTTTGTTTAGGTACACGGTCGTAAGACTGCGCAATTGTCAGTTAAAGTGACGCAGTGCTGTATAGCAAAAAATGGCCTGGTCATGAAGGAGGTAAATCCTTCCGGGACTGAAGTGGGTAATAACATTATTCTACAGAATTTATATAGCGCCAACAGTTTGCACAGCGCTTTTTCAATATAAAGTGAGACCGTACAATAAAATACAGGAGGGTTAAGAGGGCCCTGCTCATAAGCGCTTTCCAATCTGACGGGGAATTCCTGACGAGGAAAAAAAAGGATCCTGCGTTCTCTTTTTCCAGCAGTTTTTCCGTTGGAAAAAGTCTGATGGAGCATACAAACGGTCGGGATTCCCGACCAAAAGCTGTCATCAGACTTTTTCCAACAGGAAAGCCGATCGTGTGTACGGGGCATTAGACAGGCCTAGCTGATTCAAAAACTTCCTAGAGTGGTCAATTGTGCTAATGCAATCCAGGGCAAATTCTCACGAGAGCTGTGCTAAAGAGCACTTTCAGTGGAGTGGGAAAAGGTGTTCATAATGATATATCTAGAGACTTTAGACCACCTGACTTGGCTTAGCCCTGCCTCCCATGCAGCCCTAGATATTGATCCACTTCTCACTGATAACTATATAGATGAGTATTATTTAGACAAAAATGTTGATACATTGATCAAGCCACTAAGATCTTCCCCACTTAAAAAATAAATAAAAAATAAAAGTTGGAAATATCTAACCATTACCAATCCCAACTAGCCACATTGGGTTCCACATGTGTGGAAAAAAAATATTAACCAATAGCATATGTAAGTCCTGTGCACATAGTTAGTACAGGGGTATAAGGCTGGGTTCACACTGATGCGATGCTAGACATGCCATCTGTGTGATGCAAATTTAGCCATACAGTTGGTATAGCTGAAGTCGCATTTGAACCAAATTGGTGCAGGACTTTTTTTTTTTTGGTCTACATTGGAATCAGATGGCATGGGTGTTCAGACACATGGGATCCGATCCCACAGTTCACACTGCGTTCTGCAAAATTATTTGGCGGCGTCATTAACTCTACATTGATCACTGCAGTAGTTCGTAATGTCAGTGTGAAGTGCATGAGAGTCGGATACGATGTGGAAACCCGCACATGAATCGTGCTGGTTCCTGCATCGCAGTAGTGTGAGCCGAGACTAAAAGTTGTAAAGTAATGTTGATGCCTTTTATTCGCTACCTAAATAAATAAAGCCTTTGCTCACTAATAGGTTGATGCAAACAAAAGGTCTAAGCAAACCGCATGTATGGAAACATTTATATATGATTTTTAAACGCGTCATCACTGTGACAGCCAATCGGTGTTCATCTGACCAACAATCCTTTTAAATGGTAGGCTCCTACTTGTACACAACTAGCCTCTTGTACTCCTCTGTACAGAAGCCCTGATAGGAGGCGCCTTGCATGGGGACAGTCATTCGTTTTGTGCTGTGTATTATGTGTCTAGAATTCATTTTTGCTGCAGAGGAACACTGACAGGAAGAGAGCGTAGATAAATGACCTCATCAGTCTTTATGCACACTGGGAGTTTTCAATGCCCATAACTTTTTTCTTTTTTTTTTCTTCCTCTAAACACCCCTGCATGTTACCTGATTTTGTCCCATGTACACATAGGCGTTTAGAGACAGAATAAACAAACCTTTGCCAGCGCATCCAGGAGCAGCATTGTTTTGGCAACAAAATAGTTTGAAACGCATCTAAACACAAATTAACGCTACTTGCACTTGAGCATTAATTCAGTGGCCAGAATAAATGAGCTAATGATTTAACGCTCAAGCCCTTGATGTGCCTAAAATGTGCATAAATGTTTACAAGCACCAAGCGTTTTCTACCAGAACGGTGCTGCTGGGTGCAAAGGCGTCTAGAGAGCGAGCACAAATGTCCATTGTGCAAGAGGTCTTACTGTCCAATTGTAAAATGAGAGCAAGCAGGAGGCCTAGCTCTAATTGCTGTACAGAAAGTGAAGGCCACCAGACTGATTTTTTAGCTTTATTTTAGGTCTGTTTAAATCTCCATACTGATTAGACAAAAATACATATCCTTTTGGACATCTTATATTGTATTTTACCTGTATGTAGCCGTTTGCCTGGAGTTGAAATTCAAACTGCTGAAGTGCTTCCCCACTTAACGTGATTCTAAAATCTCTTCTCTACCAAAGAAACTAAAAATATGTTATACTCAAAGATGTTGCACAGGGGGATCTTGCCTCCTTTTGTGGCGTTCCCCCACCCTTCCTCTTCTGCATGTGCCCCCCTAGCAAGCCTATTGCTAGGGGGGCACACTCCCATAGGCACACACAGTTTGACTCAACCCCGCCCTCCTCACAGGGTTTGTTTGACAGCAGAAGCAGTTAATGATCCCCTCTGCTGTCTGTGTGCCTGTGAGAGCAGGGAGGGAGACCAGTTCTGCTGTAGATGAGCACTTAAGCAGGTAAGGCATTAAGTTTAAATAACCTTTTTGACTTTAGAACAGGGCGCTCAAACTGTCGGCCCACCAGCTGTTGCAAAACTTTGGGCAGTCAGGTTCCCTTTTTGTCTCCATTTTTGCTAAAGCAGCTCTGGCATCTCTTCTCCTTCGAATTCTTCTCCCTCCGGCGATGTCTTCATCCTCCGGTTTTTCTTCCTCTTAAAACCCATACCAGACCCTTTGATCTGGTATGCTCTGCTCTGGTATTATTTTTTTTCATTTTGGGGAGGGTTCACCTTCATCATGATCCGATTTGTGATGTGACTTCTATTCAAATCAATGGGCTCTCATAGGGAACCATTGTTTTTGAATAGAGGCAGAGAAACGCTGCTAAAAGCTTGCATGACAAAATGTACATTAACCACTTTCCGACTGCCCACAGCTCATATACTGCGGCAGGGCGCCCCGGCTCCTCATACTGACTTACCTGTACGTTGATCCATGCATGAGATATAGTGGGAGCATGCCCGTGGGTCCGGCTGACTCTTATGTCCCTCGGGCACCCGCAATCGCGGTACAGAATGGGAATCTGCCTATATAAACAAGGATAATTCCCGTTCTGACAGGGGACAGTACTGAGAGCTGCTGTTCCTAGTGATCAGAAACGGCAATCTCTGTGTTGTCCCAGTAAGCCCACCCCCCAACACAGTTAAAACACACCCAGGAAACGGTTACCCTTGCTCGGCCCCAGGAACACAGTTGACCCACATGGTCGCCGCCTAGCGTTAACCCCCTTTCCTGGCAGGGTAATTTTTACATTGATAATTTTTTTAGCACTGATCTCTGTAATGTCACTGGTCCCAAAAAAGATTTGTTTGTCGCAATGTTGCAGTCCCGCTAAAAATCGCAGTTCGCCGCCATTACTAGTAAAAACAATAAAAATATATGTCTAAATAAATCTATCCCATTGTTTGCAGACGCTATAACTTTTTATAACGCAAACCAATCAATATACGCCTTTTTTTTTTTTTTTTTTTTTTTTTTTAAGTGGTTAACGCCAATGCAAAAAGCTACTAAAAGCACGTTTTTACAGCTGCATTTTCCAGGCGTTGGTAGTGGCTTTGCAGCTCTTCAAATGACCTGTGTGCATGAGGCCCAAGGGACATCTGGCCTGGGTTTCTTTACACTGGATGTGTACCCACTAAGTGCTTATTTTCCAACAGCTATCGACTTGTTTTAATTGCCAGGCAATGACCATACTATTTAATGTGCTGCTTGGAATTATGGGAGGGGGATGTTTTTGGCTGGGTGCGTACAGGTTTTCACGTCCTATCCCTGCATGGGGTGTGTTTTCTCGAGCAGTAGCGTTTGGTTCAGTTTGAGACAGTACTTGGGGCATAGCTCCTAGCAATCTCCTAGTAGTGCGGTGCATCGTGCTGGTTGTTAGTTGTTCCATCTCTGGCAGCTACTGCTCTGCTGTGGGGTTTTGGCCTTTTTGGGGTTTTGCCTCTTCTGCATGGCCAGGTTACTCTCTCCTGTGAGATTCTGTGGGCTATTGCAGTGCCCTTTCTGTGGCAATGCTGTGGACCCTGATCCTTGCAGCTTGTCTGTCAATATAAATTGATCTATGGATTGTTAGGCTCCTTTTTACCCACTGATTGCACCCTTGGGGACTGTTGTTTTTTTTTTGTTTTTTTTTTTGAGCAATCTGTTCCCACGGATACTAGAGCTGCACGATTTTGGCTAAAATGAGAACCCCAGTTTTTTTTTTTTTTGCTTAGAATAAAGATCATAATTCTTTCACGATTCTCGCAGCGTAACATCATCTTTCAGATTTACAAAAAGATTGGGCTAACTTGATGTGTATTTTTTTCTTTTTTTTATATAAAGCGTTTGAAATACTGCTGCGCCAATACAGTGACATAAAATATTGCAACAACCTCTGTTTTATTCTCTAGGGTCTCGGCTAAAAAAATAGTCTTGAACTGCATTTTATATATCTCAAACCTGAAAATGAACTATTCAAAATCTTACACGTTAAATGTCTTTGCCCCCTAAACTTTGTCAGGTGAACTTTCCTTTCCGCTGGAAAACGGACGCCATTACTTATTTAGGTATCCAACTCCCTAGTAAACTTAAAGATCTGTATGAAAATAACGTCCTGTCGGAATTTAGACTTTATACAGCAAGATCTCCAGAGGTGGGATGCCCCTACCATCTCCTGGTTTAGTCGGGCCTCAATATTAAAAATTAAGGTACTCCCCCGCTTATTGTATAAACTACAGACCGTCCGATTCACTTGCCAGTTGCCACCCTCCTTTTTTACAGCTTTCAGGCGAATGTGCAGAACTTTTATCTGGGGGGGGGGGGGGGGGGTAAGGTGGCGTGAATAGGGTGGACAAAGTTTGTACTGCCTAAGTCGGGGGGCAGAATTGGACTCTCGGACCTGCAGAGGTATTACTGGGCGGTTCTCCTGACCAGGGTAGTGGACTGGAGACTTCATGCCAACCACAAGGGCTGGGTGTGGTTGGATAAACTGATCTCTGGTACTGAGCTCCATTTCCTTCCCTGGTTCTCAAAGAAACACATTCCGACTAGCATCTATTCTCACCCTCTGGTTGGAGAAACCCTGCATGCCTTTGATAGGGCGTGCAAAGTACACTCGCTTTCGAATTCGTACTGTGCAATCATGCCTGTCAAGAGTAACCCAGACTAATAATCCTGGTATGGAAAGGGCCTTCCTAGAAGCATTTTTTTTCCAGAGGAAGGTTTCCCCGCCAGGGTGAACTTGCATCTTTGTCCAAAACAATGTCTTTCCCCTTATGGGTTTATTTTCAATTGAAGCATTTCCTGGTTAGTCCTGTGAATAGAAAGAGCTTTTCGAAATCTCCCACTGTGTTGGAATCGCTGTGCTCCAGTTCCCCTCCCCAGAGTCACCTAATCTCAGGGCTTTATGCCACAATGTTTGGGGAGCCTTACGCTTCACTGAGATTGGAGCATGCCTATTGGAAGGCTGAACTGGATACAGTGATTGTTAATGCCGCTTGGGATCGAGTACCTTTGTATATTCCCAAGGGCTCCCTGAATGTCCATAATCGGGAGAAGGGCTACAAAATCAAAACGAGGTGGTACAGAACACCGGAAATACTCCAAATTCATCCCGGCGGTGTCAGACCAGTGCTGGAGATATGAACAGGGTCTGGGCACGCTCCTCAACATCTGGTGGACATGCCCATTGATTCAGCCATACTGGCATGAAGTGGTGACCTGAGATATCCTCGCTTGCTTTGGAGTTCTCGCCAGCGCAGTACCTCCTCCACCTCTCAAAAATTCCCAGTAAGAGATACTACAGATCAATAGCTATGCATATTTATTTTATTTAGACTAAAATGCAAAAACATTTAAAAAATATGTGAACTGAGGTCTTTTTGACCCCAAATCTCATATATTTATTTAAGAGGACCTGTCATGCTTTTTTCTATTACAAGGGATGTTTAAATTCCTTGTAATAGGAATAAAAGTGACCACTTGTTTTTGTTTAGTGTAAAAATTAGTAAAATAAAAATAAATAAGAAAACAATTTTTTTTTTTTTAAAGCGCCCCGTCGAGCTCGCGCACAGAAGCGAACGCATAAGTGAGTAGCGCCCGCATATGAAAACTGTGTTCAAATCACACAAGTATCACCGCGATCGTTAGAGCGTGAGCAATAATTCTAGCCCTAGACCTCCTCTGTAATTTAAAAGATGCAACCTATAGAATTTTTTTTAAACGTCGCCTATTGAAATTTTTAAGGGTAAAAGTTTGACGCCATTCCACAAGCGGGCGCAATTTTGAAGCGTGACATGTTGGGTATCCTTTTACTCGGCATTACATTATCTTTCACAATATAAAAAAAAAATTGGGATAACTTTACTGTCGACTTATTTTTTAATTTAAAAAAGTGCATTTCTTCCAAAAAAAGTGCGCTGCGCAGATACGGTGTGACAAAAAGTTTTGCAATGACCGCCATTTTATACTCTATGGTGTTATAAAAAAAAAAAAAAAAAAAAAAAAAAAAAAAATATATATATATATATATATATATATATATATATATATATATATATATATATATATATATATATATATATATAATGTTTGGGAATTTTAAGTAATTTTCTAGCAAAAAAAACTGTTTTAATCTTGTAAACACCAAATCTGAAAAACAGGCTTAAGTGGTTAAGGGTCACTATACCTCTCACATCACTGGGGAGAGCAGCTGGTGGCGATTCCACCCCCTCCTTACACATTCCCCCTTCAGTGCCTTCCTCATCTTCTATTCTCCCTCAATCTGCTGTTTCTCTTTTCCCTACTTTTTTCCCACGTCCCCCCCCCCTTTTTCATGTTTTATGTTACAAAAATATGGGTAGTCGAGTGCCGACATAGTTGTCGGGCGCTTCTCTTAATCCTTGTATGTTTTTTAGTACTTACAAAAGCTGTACTGAGTACCTTGACTTGAAGTCTCCCATCCTCACATGAGTCCAATAGGCCTGTAGTACACTGCACTGTATCCTCCTTGATAGATTACTCCCTGCCACTTTTAGGTTCCTAATGTGACCACCTTACTGATGAGGCCTAGAGGCAGTATCTCCGGGCTCATTCCTCCATGATTACTGAACCTCATGCCTTCCCCTTTTGTTGGAACCATGTACTCATACCTGTTTCTGTATGTTTTGTAGTGCTATGTATGCCATCTATGAAAAACTTTTAATAAAACTTTACAGACAGAAGTTCATCCCTTTGATCTAAAGAACTACATGTTACAAGGTAGTATCTCTTTATCTCCAATGTTGTGATAAAATTGTCAGGCTGCCTATATTTTTTTCTTTTTTTGTCGGCAGTAAGCACTTACCTCTTCTGAGCTCAAGGGAGAAGTGGTCAAACAAGTGATTCAGTTCGCATGTGTAATGCTAATATAATTTTTTCACTCACTCACTCAACTTGTTGCATAGAAACGGGAAATGCTGTTTTAGTATGTGAGGAGAGTTGAATCACGATTTTGATTCTTTTAACGATTAATCGTTCAGCTCTAATGGACACCCTCACTGCTGTTCTGGAAGGATTTGTTATGCGAGGAGCAAGCGATTGCTGCCAAGACGGTTAAAAAATGCCCCTTCCTCCTTCTGATGCAGAGAATGAGTCTGATACGGGGCCAGCGTTGTCCGTAGAAAACATGGATATGAATCCTGTCAATTCTAGTAGTGAGGAAGACTTGCTCCCTGAACTTTCTGCAGGAGAAGGTGCTCATGTCTTCTTTGATTACATTTGTGCATGAAATGCTTAAAATACTTAATCTTTCAAAAACTGAGCTCGTAATATTTCCTCCTCCCCATCCCCTTCCCTATGACTTTACCATTGAGATCAATTGGTCCTTCACATATATGCCAGGGTGCTAGGTGTAATCCTAGACACCGACCCCTCCTTCAGCCGCCACATCCAATCACTGGCTAAATCTTTCTCCCTTAAAGTGGAGTTTCCATCCCAAATTTTTTTTTTCATTATTGTGCTCATTAGACCTAAAGTAAAAAAAAAAAAATTATATATATATTTTTTTACTCATCTGGAAATGCCTGTTGCTATGCGGTCCCACGAAATCTGCCTTTGAATCCACCTAGGAATCTGACATCATCTCCCTCTAATGCTCCTGGGAAATGTGTGTCGTCATTTCCCAGGATGCAGTGCGCTGTCCAATTATCACTCCCCATCCAAGACTTCCAGGAAGTAAGTGCTTGTGGGCTTCACAATGCCCACAAGCAAAATGACAACGGTGTAGACATAGTTTATAAAACTATCTTTTTTGAATAACTATGCGGAGCGGCGGCGGATTGTAAAATAGTAAGTGACCGGATTTATATTATAAAAACGCAGGATGAAAGGACATACACTTAAAAAATGTTAATTGTGGTTGGAACTCCGCTTTAACCTTCACAACATTTCCAGGATTCACCCCTTCCTAACTAATGACGCCACAAAACAAATTATTCACGTCTTGGTTATTTTTTACCTTGACTACTGCAACTTCCTCCTCGCTGACTTACTATTACACAGGCTCCACCCCCCCCTTCAGGCTATTATGAATGCTGCTGCTAGACTAATATATCTTACTAACCAATCCATGACTGCTGCTTCTCTCTGCCAGTCTCTTCACTGCTTCCTATATCCCACTGTATAAAATTGAAAACACTAACCACAACATTCAAGTCCATCCCCAACATCCCCCCCCCCCCCCCACCCCAGCTACATCACCAACCTCCTCTGCAGATATCGCCCAAATCTTTCTCTCCGCTCTTGCCAGGACCTCCTGCTCTCTAGCTCCCTTGGTTCCTCCCATGCTCGCCTCCCTGACAGCGGCCATCGCGGAACTCCGCCTGGATTTCAAGGCGCTGGATGGCAGAGTGCAACAGGCGGAGGCCACTCTGGGGGATCACGATCTTGTGCTCCAGCGGTCCACCAGGAAAATTGATGATCACACCCTCCAACTCCGGGAGGTGAACCGACACTTGGAGGACCTGGAGAACAGGGGGAGACGCCATAACCTGCGCGTGCGGGGCATACCGGAGTCGGTGGAAGGAGACAAGATCCAACAGGAGGTGACCATCCTTTTCAATACAGTCCTCCGGCGACCCCCAGACTCACAGATCGCCATGGAAAGGATCCACAGAGCGCTTCGCCCGAGAGGCAGAGACACTGACCCCCCCAGGGATATCGTCTGCTGCCTCGTAGATTATGGACTAAAAGAGGAGATCCTACGGCAGGCCAGAGATCAGCGCCTAAAATATGAGGGAGTCCCGCTCCAGCTGTTTCAGGACCTCTCGGGGATCACTTTGAAACATCGCAGGGACCTCAAACCCCTGCTGGATGCCCTGCGCGCGGCCAACATACGATACCAGTGGAAGTTTCCCTTCGGCCTCTCTGCCTCCCATCAGGGCCGCAACGCCCTACTGAAGGTGCCCGAGGATCTCCCCCGCTTCTTCGAAACACTGGGGATACAACCGGTGGCGGTCCCGGAGTGGTATGCCCTGTACCGCAGGTCAGTGGGACGCTGGAATGGCCCTCAAACAGAGAGTATGGACACGCAGCCTGCCAGCCACCGCAGGAGAAGGTCCCCCTCAGGTTCCCGCAACCAAATCACCGCCCCGGGACCCAGAAGTGACAGAGATCCGATCTCATCCCCCGGACCAAGAAGAGCCCGCAGAGATAACTAACTGCTCCAAAGAATGGCTACAGGACAAGTTACCCACTGTGTTGTTGGCAAAATTTATTCCCAGTTGCCGTGTTGGGTGTTTCACCTTTACAGTACCCCGTTTAACACTACTGAACTTGGACTGCCTGAGTCCCTGACGGTTTGCTTCTTTTTCCCGCGCTGGCTGTTGCTATGCCTCGCGAAATCTGCTGGGGTCCTCCGCCCCGCCCCCCCCGCAGCGTACTGGAGCCGCTGGCCCGCCTCCTGGAGGCTTACAAGGACCCACGTGACCGCCGCACTACGACACCCAGGAGACACCGCGCCCTCCTCCGGACCCGGAGGCCCACGAGCCTGCCTCTTCCGGCGCACGTAGACGCGGCCACTTCCGGAGAGGCCTTCCATGGACACCGCGGACATTCCACCACCGGAGAGACAGCCATGGACACCCACAAGAGCGCGCATAGGATCCATGGGTGCGACCTATCCGCCTCACCGCCAGAAAGCCCGGGAAAGGGACACCCCACGCCAGCTGGCCGTAAGAGGCTCGCACCGGACATCCTTCCATGGAACTGGCACCGACGGAAACGAAGGGCCCCCTCCTGGACCACACCTAAGTCGCCGCCTCCTGGACAAACAAGCAGAGCCGAGACAGGCGAACCTGGAGCCCGCACCGCTGGACTACCGATACCCAAGACAGGGACACGCCACAGCCCGGAACGCGAGGCCCCGCTGCAGCGGGGCCTCGAAAGACCATGAAGCCCGCCTAACTCGAACCTCAGGTTGGTCCCGCACGGGGTCGAACCCAACCGGACGGTCACCATGCCCGCACTAGGAGACGAAACGGCCCCCCACCCCCCTGAGTACGGGGAGGCTTCCATGCAGACCGTACACCGGTCTAAGGATAAGTATAAAAACTCAGACCCTGCCGGGCTCCGGACTGCCCCCGGGGGGCTGCGGCCCAGATACGGGACGATGTACTGCATATTGGGGGACATGTTGGGCCCTGGACCTAAGGGGAGGTGCGAGCAGGTGGGATGGGATGCATGACTGGGGGCTCCCCGCCTCTCTCTCCCCCTCCTCCCGGCCCCTCGGCCGGCCCATCCCGGTTGCCCGGGGGGGGGGGGGGTCGGTTGGGGGGGGGGGGGGGGGGTGCGTGGCGGGTTCCCCCTAATACACAGAGAACAGCCTCCTCTCAACCTGATTACCATGGCTGCCATGAAACATGTGCCCCGGAAATCTCACCCCCTGCCATAGTGCAGGGTTGACCGCTCTGGGGTGGCACCCTGGGCTTAGACCTACTAGAGTAGTAAAGTAGAACAGTAACTGACCATCTGACCGTCTCCTGGCTGGGTCTCGGTTGACCCACGAGCGGTACCGCGTGGGAGTGCCCAGGCCTGTTGACGGGGGTGGGCGTCCCACGCAGGGCCGCAAAAAACGATTGTGTGCTCCACTGAAAACAGGTGTGGGGAAGGCTACTCCCCCGCCTAATCGGTTTTCACCCTCTCTAGTTGAGGGGGAGTCTTCCTTTTTTTGGGTTTTTCAGAGGTAATTTCCTCGAACCCCTCCCCTGAGCCTACCCACTTACTCACACCCACCCCCCCCCCCGCCCGGTACCAGACGGGTTACAGACCCGACTAAAACCCCCCCCCCTCTATACTCTGCTCCCACAGCTGTTCCGGAGGGACCCCCACAGGGATCCACCCCGGCTCCGTTACAGTTGAGTCATCCCCGGCCACCCCACAGGCGGCGGCGAGACAACGACACCTGCCACAATGTCTGACCCCCTGACGGAACCAGATAGACCCACACTGAAAGTGCTCTCTGTGAACGCACAGGGACTAAACCTACCTGAAAAAAAGAGCCCAACTCCTTCTAACGATGCACAGAGCGCAGGCCGATATAGTGTTTGTACAGGAAACACATTTCAAGGCAACACACGCACCAAAACTCCACAACTTCCACTTCCCAACTGCCTACCACGCCACAAACCCACACGCCAAGACGAAAGGTGTATCCATACTGATAGCTAAACGATGCCCCTTCATAATGACAGAACAACTAGCGGACCCAGAAGGGAGATACCTCTTCCTGAAGGGCTCTCTCTTGAACCACACGATCACGCTTGCCAATATATACGCCCCAAATACGCGCCAGGTCTCGTTCTTTCACACTGTCTCGAACGCGCTGACTCCCTTCCAAACAGGAATGCTGGTGCTGGGGGGAGACTTCAATGTGCCCCTGAACCCACCACTAGACACATCCACCGGAACATCATCCACACCATATATAGCTCTGAAAAAAATTAAAATGACCCTTCAGAACCACCTCCTCCATGATACGTGGAGGACCCTCAATCCCGCGGGTCAAAGACTACACATCTACCTCGGCTCCCCACGACCCGGTACTCTAGACTCGACTACCTGATGCTCAGCCAGACTGACCTACACTTGCTCAAGGCAGCGTCCATAGAACCCATGCTCCTATCGGACCACCACCCCGATCTCAATGACAATATCCCTTCCCTACGGGCACCCCCGAGCGAGGGTGTGGAGGCTAGACCCATCCCTGCTCACGGACCCGGTAGTGGCTAAAGAGCTGGAAGGGGCGCTCGAAGCCTACTTCCGGGAAAACAGGCAGGAGGATACGTCCCCCATAGTCACCTGGGAGGCACACAAGTGTTGTAGTCCGGGGCCTCCTGATAGCAGCGGCTGCCAAACGAAACAAGTCGAGACGCAAACACTATAATGACCTCTTAGGACGCATAGCACGCCTAGAAGCCGCACACAAAAACTCGCAAGCCCTCGCGACGCTGCAAGACTTGTGCGGGCCAGGGCCCGAACTCCTGGAAGTTATAGGGAAAAAGATTAAACAGAGCTATATACTGGCCAGAAAATCCTTCTACGAACACGGGGACAAAGCGGGTGCACTACTGGCGAAAGCCCTACAGTCCAAAAGAGCCAAAACAACTGTCCACTCACTGACGGACAGCAAGGGCCGGAAGGTACACACCTTCCCCGGACATTGCAACCTCTTTGTCCAATACTATACAGGCCTATACAATTTGCCCACCCAGTCCCACAACAACCACAAATGTCGCACGACAAGCCTCCATTGACGACTTCCTTCGACGGTACGGCCCAACCAAATTGACGGAGAAGGAGGCTAGAACAGACCTAAACACACCCCTAGACGTTGCCGAGGTCCGGCTTGGCCTTGAAACAAATGAAAGTTGGCAAAAGCCCTGGCCCGGACGGGGCTGACAACAGGGGTACTATAAAACCCTACACCAAGGTTCTCCACACCATTCTTTGTTTCGGCCTTTGCCTCCTTCGCCAACGCCCAAACCCCTCCCAGAGACCTACTAACTGCACACATTGTAGTCATCCCAAACCTGACAAAGACCCTACCTTGGTGACCAACTACAGACCCATCTCGCTCCTCAACGTGGACCTTAAGTGGTTCGCCAAGACGGTTGCTAATAGACCTGCTCCCTACATGCCCAAACTCATAGACGTTGACCAGGCCGGTTTCATCCCGGGTAGAGAGGCACGGGACACACGCTTACGGCCCCTGAACGTACACCACTGGCTTACCTCGAGGGGGTCCCCGGGGTTCTTCCTGTCGTTGGACGCGGAGAAGGCGTTTGACAGGGTGGCGTGGGACTACCTGCGAGCGACCCTCGAAGCAGCAACATCCCGCCACTCATGTTAAATTACATAGCGACGCTATACACAGGCCCTACGGCGAGGGTCAGTGTGAACGGCCACCTGTCGGACGCCTTCCCCATATCAACGGAACTCGTCAGGGGTGCCCCTCTCTCCCCTGATCTTTGTCCTCACCCTGGAACCCTTCTTGAGGCGACTTAGGTCAAACCCGATGATCAGGGGCATAGACGTGGGAGACCAAACCTACAAACTCGCCGCGTTTGCGGATGACATCCTGCTAATGCTAAGAGACCCCCTCACGACAATCCCAAACCTCCTGTTGGATCTCCAGGAGTTTAAACTCATATCCAACTTACAGATCAACCTGTCTAAATCGTATGCCCTGAACGTTTCCCTACCCCAGAATCTATGTGATCAATGCCAGGTAAACTTCCCATTCAAATGGAAACACGAGGGCCATCACTTATCTAGGGATCCAACTCCTGGTCCTCCCTCTCGAACCTTTACGCCCTGAACTATCTCCCACTGCTCCAACGATAATGAAAGCCTGAAAGACTGGGCCCCAAAACAGCTATCCTGGTTCGGTAGGATAGCGGTGGTCAAGATGAATGTCCTTCCTCGACTACTCTATACCATGCAAGCAATCCCTATTAGACCCCCCCCTGCATTCTTCAGGTCTTTCAGAACAGCATGCACTAAATTTGTTTGGAAGGGCTCTCGCCCGCGCCTAAGCTTTGCTAGACTCACGGTCCCCAAGCCACAGGGAGGACTGGGGCTCCCAGACTTACACAAATACCACCTGGCGTGTAATCTCACCAGAATAGTTGACTGGGCCACGAATGGGAACCAAAAACAGTGGGTAGGGCTGGAACAAGCTTTCTCCCAGGTCCCGCTAACGCACCTGCCATGGTCCTCGCAAGATAACACCCCACCCACATGTAAAGCTCACCCCCTCATACCCCCCTCCCTACGAGCCTTCCGGGAGGCATGTTCCAAACACAAACTATCAGACAGATGCGGCCCGTTAACCCCCCTCAGACTGAACCCCGACTTCCCCCCGGGCATGCACACGGCCTTCCTGAGGGATGGGTGGCCACACCCTACAGTCCAGGCGGGACAGTTCTTCACCGCAGGAAAACTCCTGCTTCAGGAGGAACTAGCCACCAAAATGGACAAAGAGAGCTTCCCGTTCTGGACCTACATACAAATCCGACACTTCCTAGACAGGACAGCCCCGAGCTCCATTTGGTCTAGACCTTGCTCCCCGTTCGAAAAGCTCTGCTCCACCGAGAGACCACAGAGACACCTAATTTCCACAATATACGGCCTGTTATTCTCCACGCACTCCTCCAAACAGCACTGGGCCAACCAGCAGTGGGAGAGTGATTTATCACTCGACCTCACGGAGGCAGAATGGGAATCAGTATATAGAATGGCCCACAAAGGCTCGATTAACGTTCAAGTCCAGGAAAACGCTTACAAACTCATCTCCCGTTGGTACAAAACCCCGCTTAAACTACACAGAATCGACCCTTCCCTTCCAAAGGTCTGTTGGAGATGCCATCGAGAGACTGGCTCGTTTCTCCACATGTGGTGGACCTGTCCATCGCTCTCAGCCTACTGGACGGAGGTCCACAAGGTCATTACCCAGGTAACCACTGACACACTAGATTTCACGCCTGCGCAATACCTCCTCCACCATGCTCAGACACTCCCGAGGGGATACTGCCGTCATTAGCCATGCACATGGTGAACGCCGCACGAATGTGCATCCCAATCAAATGGCTCTCCAAACATCCCCCCTCTATAGCTGACTGGTTCCAAAGGATCCAGAAAACAATGGAGATGGAGGACCTAATCCATCAAGCCCATGACAACCCCACACGATTTAATGAAACGTGGGCCTGTTGGAAACACTACACTTCGACACCGACTATACCGCGCTATGACTCGTTGAACCTGAATAAAAGCCCCCACCGCACAGCACCCTGTCAAGCCGTAACTCGAGGCATGCCCCGTCTGGTGCCCCCCCCCCCCCCCCCCCACCCCGCCCCCCCCCCCCCCCCCCCCCCCCCAAACCTACAGTTCGTGGGAATAGGTCCACACCCATGGAATAGCCCCTAAGCCATAGGACACTACCCACAGAGTTAAGCAAACAGATAAACACGGAGACCTGGCCATCCACGGAAACGAATAGGTAGACCACGCTTGTTCTACACCTCTTGTTACACCACGGGGCCCGGGGCCTCCTGGGGAACCTATCTCACATCCCCGCCAGAGTACACCACAAACGTATTTGGAACACTGTAGAAATGATGCGTGAGACGTACCTACACCCCAGAACACGGCAGATGAGAGCAGGATCATATGACACCATGTGGTTACATATTGAAGGGCTAAAATGTATAGATGACTTACAGCAATTCCTCTAACTCTTCTATCTGTGCTTACCATATACACTGCAGCGGCTGCGTCCGCATATATATGTCTCACATGAATGTTCTGTTCCTTGAGTTGGCCATTGGGCCGTTTGTCCTGTTATTGTGTTTGCTGAAGAGTAAATAAACATTCTTTCTTGGAAAAAAAAAAAAAAGATTGTAAGCTCCATGAGCCAGGCCCTCCTACTGTTGGCGCTATATAAATCCTATAATAATAAAAATACGTAACTGATTAGGAAATATAATATATTTTAAATCTTGACCATAGATATGCTTTTGTATATCTATTTTTCAAGAATCCTTTGTGAAAGTTTACTGTAAGTTCTGAAATTAGATTGATGTTAATTTATGTGGTCATTTTAGATATATTGATTTTAACGTCAAAGAAAAACACAACTAACTCTTCCTCTTACCTAACCTGTATTAAAAAGTTGTGTGTAGTTACCAACTTTTAATCTGCTCCGGTCACGTGATCTCACAGCTTTGGCCTCCCAGTGTCAGTGAGTGGCTGCTGCAGGGGAGAGGAGGGAGTGTCAACAACTGTGCTATGGGAGCCTATGGTGACAGACGGCTCTCTGAATGTACAGTTGTCAAGCACTCCCTTTGCAGGAGATGCAAGAGCATGTGACCAAACCAGAGCAGTTTAGAGTACACACAACTTTTTTTTTTTTTTTTTATTTTTATGCAGTTTAGGTGGGGGGGGGGGGGGGATTTTTAAGCAGTTCGATTTAAGCTTTTCCTCAAGTAAATTGTTCTAAAATTACATTGGGGTTATTTTATTGTGGTCAGTTTAGCTGTAAACAGACCTTTAAGTTATTTTTGAAATATCTTGTTTTGTGTGGTCAGACCTTCTAAAACTACATAAATCTAGCATCATTGTCAAGACTGTGACAGATGATGCACTTTAATCCTAATCCATAATCCTTGTCCCTGGTTCCCCACTACATTTTTTTAAAATATATTTAAAAAATATATGTATACATCATACATATATGTAAAATATATGTATGACTAGCTGAATACCCGGCGTTGCCCGGTCTTCCTATCTTAACCTTTTGGGGAGGAAAATCAAGTAATATAAATATACCCATCTTTTATATAAGGGTGTAGGTAAGGTTAATTTAACTGTCATATATTTTTTATTTGGCATATAAGTAATATGTGTAGCAGGTATTATTGAAATATCTCCAGGCGTACAGAAGTTATGTGGGAACATACATTTCCCATTCATTTGCATGGGACTTTAAACAAAAACCCCGACCCTCAGAAATGGGGGTAGTTAAGGGATAAATTAACTATCCTATAGTTTAAGTGGACATATAAGTAACATGTGACCAAGTGTTATCGAAATATCTACAGCTGTTTGGAAGTTTATTTATTTATTTTTTAATTTTTTCCGACTCCGAGAACACTTACCGGAGACCTAATCAATTTTGCGTTCATACGCTGTCTCCATCCTGGTTCGCATCATGGTGGGAAATGTCATTTTTTTTTTGCCTTTTTTTTGTTTTGCTTTGTTTGCTATGTCATTATGTGTTTATATTAAGCCAGCGTGGCCCACAGTATGGCAAAGTACAAAAAAAATTACATCATAAAACCAAAGTGCCCCTACCCAAGTCGACTAACCCATCCCCCCCCCCCCCCCCGTACCCAGACCCACCCCTTTCTCTCCGAACCTCAGTCTCTTAGTTTATCAACTTTTACTTCACTACAATAGTTTGGAAGTTATGAAGTAACATGTATTTACCATAGAGTTGAATGGGACTTTAAAGGAAAACCCAGACCATGGCAAATGGGGGTGGGTAAGGGTTAAACCACCTATCCTATGTTTGTTGCTGACATATAAGTAACATGTGTGCCAAGTTTCATGTTAATATCTTTAGCCGTTTGGACGTGATGCTGGAACATACATACATACATACATACATACATATACATATACACACACACACACACACACACACACACACACACACGTTGAGTTTTATATATATATATAGATGTACCTTAATGTAATTAATATTGGAGCGCAAAATAAACCCAAGAACAAAAATTATTATTGCAGCTTGTCTTTTCACTCTTTTTTTCTAACCTGGTTATCCTGTCATTAACTTGTCCTAGAGTTACAATCGTTGGGACTGCATAACACCTCCCTCTCTTCTTTATAACAGGAGGACAGACTTTGTAGTCCACATAAATAGCTGGAAACTATACTAACATAATAATAATAGACATGTGCATTCGTTTTTGTCCGAATGCATTTTAGTCTGAATTTCGGCTATTTTCGTAATCGTTTTAACAAACGAAAACGAACGCGCAGAATGCGAAATCTGAAAGATCTGACATAAAAAAATGCTTTATTTTCGTTCTTGTTGCTACAACAGTTCTATATAGATAGGAGATTAGACATGACGCTGACAATAGCAATCTGTGTCTATCGAATCTGTGGTCGAATGTGCCTAACCTTAACTCTATTAGTCCAAGTTTATTCTACATAGAGAGTAAAGATTCAACATTATAGAGACAGTGTTGGGGTAGACCATTCGACATGAACTATGAAGATTTGACGAAGCAGAGAAAAACACAAATATCGAATCTGTCATTGAAGGCTTATGGTGTCTGGTGAAGGTTCTAAAAAGGTTTGACGAAGCAGCTAAACTGTACGACGCCGCAATCGTACATTTCCGATTAAATGCTCGGCCATAGGCTATAGAAGAATTTGAATGTTGGTTGACTGGTAATAATAATTTTAAATATAATTTTTTACTAGTGTCATACAACACTAGAATTCTTCTATAGCTTGTAGGCGGAACATTCAACCGGAAATGTACGATTGCGGCGTCGTACAGTTTAGCTGCTCCGTCGAATCTTCTTAGAACATTCGTAGGACACCATTAGCCTTTAATGACAAATTAGACCTTAATTCAGATTTTTGGACGAATGCATTTTTTTTTTACGAAACAAACTAATAAAAAACAAATTTAGGGAGTAGCTAAATACATTTATTTTTCGGACGAAAACGAAATTCCGAAATGAAATATTTCAGCGTGCACATGTCTACATAACAGTCCAGAGGCAGAAAGTATGGGAAATTACGGCCGGGTTTTGGCTGAATGAACAACTATTTTTTTATCTTAATGGTAGTTTATGGACTAAGGCCCTGTACACACTGGTGCGATTTCTCTTGTGTCTGCCATCATGCTGCAGTATATGATAGTGGAAATCACACATGGTGTCCATTCACAACAACGTATTTGTGTATGTGTGTGTGCTTGTTCAAAAAAAATGCAGGTGCTTGTTTTGGTGCAAATTTTTTTTTTTTTCATGATCTCATGCTTTTCAGCCTGGAGCAGAGATGTGGAATTTACTTTTTTTTTTTTTTTTTAAGTGTATAAATTAAGTAAAATAAAAATATCTATATCTATAATTATTTTTTTTTAAATGCCCCTATCCCCAGTAGCTCGTGCTCAGAAGCGAGCACACACGTAAGTCCCGCCCACATATGTAAACGCTGTTCAAACCACAGATGTGAGGTATCACCGCGTGCGTTGGAGCACCAGCAACAATTCTAGCACAAGACTTACTCTGTAACTCTAAACTGGTAACCTGTAAAAAAAAAAAAAAAATTAAGCGACATCTATGGAGATTTGGAAGTACTGAAGTTTGGCGCCATTCCATGAGTGTGTGCAATTTTAAAGCGTGACATGTTAGGTATCTATTTTCTCTGCGTAACTTCATCTTTCACATTATACAAAAAAATTGGGCTAACTTTACTGTTTTGTTATTTTTTAATTCATGAAACAGTTCCCCCCCCCCCCCCCCCCCCAAAAAAAAAGCTTTTGAAAAATTATTGCGCAAATACCGTGCAAGATAGTTGCAATCACCACCATTTTATTCCCTAGGGTGTATGCTAAAAAAACATATATAGTGTTTGGGGGTTCTGAGTAATTTTCTAGCAAAAATTATGATTTTTGCATGTAGGAGAGAAGTGCCAAAATAGGCCCGGTATGGGCTTAAAGGGTCACTAAAGGAATTTTTTTTTTTTCTCAAATGACTGTTTACAGGGTATAGAGACATAAACGTTAACTGATTCCTTTTAAAAATGATTAAAAATTGAATTTAATCTATCATATAATGTGCTCTAGTTTCACTTTCGGTTTTAAAGGTACATACATGAAGTTCCGGGTGAGAGGTGAGTCGGGAAGACTCACAGAACAAAAACAAACAAATCCAGGGCAGTGTTTTGTTTTTAAAATGAATCTGATTGGTTCTGAGGAGTTTTAGACACACAGTAATGACAGCTTAGACCACCGTGAAAATCTCCCAGTACCATGGCTATAAAAAAAACAGGCAACCGGGAAGTGTGGAGATCAGAGCAGAATTACAGCTACTTCAAAGCAAAAACGAACAATGAGGACATGAAACCAGGACTGCAGTAAGGTAAAGGAAGCTATTTAGCTTAAAAAAAAAAAATTCCTTTAGTGACCCTTTAACGTGCTACATGACTCTCGTGATTATGTAGCAGCACTAGTGTGAATTAGGCTAAAGTAGTAAATTGCAAAATCTTATCCCTTGTTATCACCTAGCAGATAAAAGAATAAAAGGTGTGCTCTTTATTTCTCTCCTTTTTTTGTTTTTATTATACGGACACAGAATCTTTGTGGTTTTGGACTATGGATTATGCAGCTACCTTCAGACAATTGGATACTGGAAAACAAAACCGCCCTAGCTTATGTTTCACTTATGTCCCCCACAATTTTTTGCTAGTGATCTTAGATAAAAGAAAAATGAGAAGAAAACTTTTATTTGCTAACTTTTCTCACAAAGGTCACAGCTGCTCATAGCCACCATGGCTTCTATTTAGCAGCATTCCTGATGGCAAACTTTTTAGCTGAGCCTTGGGGGACCATACACAGACCACACCAGGATAAAGATGTGGGCCCAGCCTGTAATAAACTTGATCCTCCTTTGGTGCTCAGGGGTCTCATTTCAGCCCTTGCCTTTCTTTTCCCGAGACCATGGACCTCTTGCTTATTGGTGGAAGCCTTTGTGTTGGGTGCTGTTCATGTTGTTCCCCATAATGCTTCCCAGTAATACAATGGAACCTAATTTTGTTTTGTTCGAAAACTGCCCTTGGCCCTGAGCCTGTCGGATATATTTCATTGTTTTGCTTAAAAGGTTGGCTTCCTCATTGCTATTACCTCAAAGTTATTGCCCTTATCGTGTAAGAGGCCCCTTCCTAGTGTTAAACAGGCATAGGGTTGTTTTTGCAGCATAAGGCCTTCTTTCTTCCTAATCTTGTTTCCTTCTTCCACTTTAATTGTGGTGTTGTGCTTTCCTCCTGACGTCCTAATCCTAAACATTTTAGGGAGATTTCCCTCCACTGGATGCTGTTCTGGGTGTGGAAATTTACCTTTCTGCTATTTCTTCTTCTAGGCAATCGGATGTGTTCTTTGTTGTGCTAGAGGGGACATCCTGCCACCTTGTTTTACTATTGCAATTTATATTTAAAGAGGAAGTAAACCCCCCCCCCCCGGAAACGGGGAAAAAACAAATCCCGCAAGAGAGGCATAATGAGCTAGTATGCATAGCATACTAGCTCATTATGTGGCACGTACCTGAAATCGATGCCCCCGAAGCGCTCCTCGTTCGCTGCCGCCACCATGTTTCTTCACAGATTCTTCCTGTTTTTGCCGCTCCGGGGGTGTGATTGGCCGGAGCGGCGATGCCGTCACTCCCGCTGTGTGTAACTGTAGGGAGAGAGAAAGGACCTGTCATAATTGAGGTTGAATGTCAGGGTGAGCGGGACCAGGCTATCCAACACCTGCCAATGGGATCTGGGCAGACTGCTACGTGTATGTGACCCTGCCCCTTTCTCAAACGGACCAATCATTGGCTGGACAGGTGCTGGGTCCCGCCCACCTCTGAAATTACGCTGAATGCTTCAGCTCCTCTATCTCCATACAGTTTCATACACGCGAGTAGCAGAGAGCAGTTTCACAGTTACACAATCGGCTGTGCCTTCTGCCAATGCCAACCAGTGCCACATTCCAGTGTCAATCAGTACCACCTGTCAAAAAAAAAAAAAAATATGGGCCGCAAAAATCGGCATCATATATCGGCCACCGGCCACCCCGATTTTCTAAATATCGGCATCGGCCAGAGAAAAACCCATATCGGTCGACCTCTAATTCTTACCCGTTTCGCCATTTCCTTTGCAGGCTAATTATTAGTGGATGATATGGTTCATTATATTCACACCTAGTTTGATTTGTGTTCGAATAAGAAAAGCAGTGATGTCTGCATCTCTTTGGAAGTACCGTATATACTCGAGTATAAGCCGACCCGAATATAAGCCGAGGCACCTAATTTTACCATAAAAAACTGTGAAAACGTATTGACTCGAGTATAAGCCTAGGGTGAGAAATGCAGCAGTTACTGTAAGCGGAAAAGAGGGTCAACAATTCCCATTTGCAACTTCACTGTGTCCATCTGCATGCCTTGGCCTCGCTGACTTCTAGTAACAGTGCCCAGCAAATGCAACCTCACCAGCAGCGATCAGATGCAACTTCACCAGCAATTTCAGTAACAGTGAAAATGTTTACTTACCAGGTGACTGGGACTCACCTCTGTAGCTGGACCATGCGGCAGTGGGCAGAGGCAGAGCTGGCTGTAGCAGGAGACTGGTGGTGACAGACAACATGATGGTGACTAAGTTTTCTGGGAAACGCAGACAGATCACTGGCAGTCTGGCACTGATGATCAGAGCGGCGCAGTGCAGGGGAAGTCTCCTTATCTTTCTCCGTTTGATTTAGTTGGCCCTGGGTCTGGGGGAGGAAGGAATTCTCTACATCTCCCGGTGCTGTGATATTATGTATTCTAGTCGGCGGCCATGCAGTGTACCAAAGCCCCGCCTTCTCCTCGTCCGTGATAGGCTGAACACTGACATCCTCGTCCATCAGTGTTCAGCCTATCACGGACGAGGAGAAGGCGGGGCTTTGGTATACTGCACAGCCGCCGACTAGACTACATAATATCACAGCGCCAGGAGATGTAGAGAATTACCATAAATCCTTCCTTTCTCCTCCAGGTCATTACTCTTCGTTATTACAAGGCAGAAACCTTCACAGGACAGCCGGGAGGGTGCAGATGGACAGAGCAAGGAAACCTGACTTGAGTATAAGCTGAGGGGGGCATTTTCAGCACAAAAACAATGTGCTAAAAAACTCGGCTTCTACTCGAGTATATATGGTACTTATCCGCTTGGGGGGTGTCTCAACTACACTGAAATTCCTTTTGCAGGGGATGCCTAAAATCTGACTTGTATGTATAGCGGCTGCAGCCTAAAGAGAAAAGATCTGTTTTAAAAATAAAGCAACGCTAAACAATGTCCTTATTCTCTAAAATAATATATACACATCCACTACTTGCTGGCCCTGTAATCTGTTTTTCGGGAAATAGTTTATTATGTTCTTCTGACCCCTTGTAATGCCCTCTTTGAGTTCCCACTTCTGTTTTGGAATGAGCAATGCAAATTTGTTATAGTCATGTGCATTGCTCTATGCTAACATGTCTCATGATCCATAGTCCCTGACCTATCTCAGGAGCAAGCAAGAGAGAGGGAGGCTATGTCCCCACATACAGAAACACCATGGAAAACAAATGTAACTGCTCTCCAACAGAAAGTTGTCTCACAGCAGTAATTTGGAGATTTAGTGGAGCTTTTGAGTTGGGAAAACTTGTGAACTGGCTTATGCAGCTATATACAACTCCATTTCCTGAAAAGTTGGCATGCTGTTGGGCGAGGGCCATGTTTACCACGGTATAGCATCACTTCTTCTGTTGTTAACACTCTGTAAATGTCTGGAAACTGAGGTTTGCAGTTGTTGGAGTTTTGGGAGAGGAATGTTGGCCCATTTCTTGCCTGATATAGGATTCTAACTGCTCAACGGTCCTGGGTCTTCTTTGTCGTATATTTAGTTCCAAGATGCGCCAAATATTTTAAGCTGGTGAAAACCCTGGACTCTTCGACTTCAAAGCCATGCTATTGTTTTAGGGTTGAAAATGCTTTCATTGGTAGTATAAACAGCGTAACAATGACATGACTGATATTCAAGTAAATTGGCAACGAGCGGGCCAAATGGCTATCGCTTGCAGCGGTGCCTTGCCTTAAATCATCATGAGCATAGATGAATACACATTATCTCAAACAATGAATAGTCAGGGGGAGAAGGAAAAGAAAAAAAGAATAGAGAAAGAAAAGATTGGGAGAGAAGGAGGGGGAAGGAAAAAGAGTCTGCTGGGAAAGCATGGAATAGAGAAGACAGTAACTTAACTGATGAAGACCATCATCATACATGGAGAGGATGTCAGCCAGAGTATCTGACGAGGAGTAGCGAAGCCTAATGCCCTGTACACACGATCGGTTTATCCGATGAAAACGGTCTAATGGATTTTATCATCTGATATCCGATGAAGCTGACTTTCATCAGTCTTGCCTACACACCATCAGTTAAAAAAACGATCGTGTCAGATCGCGGTGACGTAAAACACAACGACGTGCTGAGAAAAATGAAGTTCAACTTGAGTCGACTTGATTCTGAGCATGTGTTGATTTTTAACTGATGGATTTCCCCACAGACTATGGTTTTTTTCCATCGGTTTTTTAACTATCAGATTTTCAAACAGGTTGTAAGTTTAACTGATGGGGCCCACACACGATCGGTTCATCGGACCGTTCATCGGAAAGCGGTCCATCAGACCGTTTTCAACAGAAGAACCGATAATGTGTACGCACAATTACAGACCACAGAACTTTGTTTTTCATAGGTATTATTGTCAAGTGCCAGCATCTCCTCCATTCTCATGACATTGTTCACTGTGGAAACACAAAGTGACAATGGGGAGTTGTGGTGGTTTTCCAGAAAAGCGGGATAAGTTGCCGGGCTGCAGACAAGAAGAAACAGAGGAGGCATTGTTTCTGGCAGGCTATCGAGCCTGGAAACATGGTGAGAAGGGTGATCTCATTATTAACATTATACACCTGAAATACCTGGTTCCAGAAGGGTTGTATCTAGGGGTGTAACGGATCAAAAAACTCACGGATCGGATCGATCCTCGGATCAGGAGTCACGGCTCGGATCATTTTCGGATCAGCGCAAAAAAAAAAAAAATGTGTGTGTTATATATATATATATATATATATATATATATATATATATATATATATATATATATATATACACATACACATACACACATTTCACGGGTGGATTAAAGAGGAAGCAGGTGAGGCTGTTTGGGACTTGTTAAAAGTACAATCTTGATGTTTTTACAGCTCTATATATATATATATATATATATATATATATATATATATATATATATATATATATATATATATATATATATAATATACACACATATATATATAATTATATATAGCTGTAAAAACATCAAGATTGTACTTTTAACAAGTCCCAAACAGCCTCACCTGCTTCCTCTTTAATCCACCCGTGAAATGTGCTCTCCCCCCCCCCCTCCTCCTCTCACACTAGTGCTTCTCTGCTACTATTCCCTCTCCATGTCGGCTTGCCAGAGCCCAGTGCACAGCGTGACACGCCTCCCCGGGGAGGCGTGTCACGCTGGGCTCTGGCAAGCAGACTGGGTGGAGCAAGATCGCTCCGGAGCTAGGCCGAAGCCGGGGACTTTCCTAGGCCTAGGCTCCGGAGCGCTCCGCGGATCGCGGGGTGTGCCGATCCGAACGGGGTGGCCCGTTCGGATCACGGATCGGTGACGATCCGTTACACCCCTAGTTGTATCCTTTCACACTCCCACCAGACATGAAGATAAGTGCCCGGGCTGCACTGAATAGCCAGCAGGAGAACAGGGTAGATAGGTAGATTTTGTGCAATGTAGGGACTGTACCATCTGGAAGGGGTTTTGAAATTATTCTCCTGTGAGTAACAGGAGATAGAGGATTTGTGTGCGAAGTGGAATGCAGTCTGCCTATCTGCTCTGGAGAGGCCTTTTGCCAGATCTACTTACCACATCCTGGTGTAAGGGGATAGGTCATCGGATTAAGCTATAGATGAAGGAGAGTAGATGTCTGGGCAGATCATGGAGGAAACTTAAGCGTTTGAATTCCTGAAAACGGTCTATGTATTTGGGATGAGAGAAATGGGTGTTTTGCAATGGAGGCCAGGTGGAGGGAGGTGAGCCAGTCGCGATTATCCTCAGGAACTACCGGGGCCCCCAGTCCAGGTGGATGAAAGTTTGGTCCTGAGGCCAGGAGGAGCGGTGGAATGAACCCAATGTAGGGACCCCAATGCCCTTTTTGTGATTTTTTTTTTTTAAGAATGTAGAATACATATTGGCCTAAACGGAGGAAAAAATGTGCTTTAAAAAAAAAAAATTGACACAGGAGCTGGGGCCTCTGTCCCTTGAAATCCTGACTAGACAACATGACCCTGCATTACTATGCCCAGTGACATCAGTCAAACACTAAATAAGGAGTGACTCTACACACGTCAAATACTGTACACCTTTCATTGCTGGCTTTGTCCAGTGCACTGCTGTCCCGAGTTGCACTTTAATATACAATATATATTGTAGTTGGTATGACCTGTTATATGTTTTGTATTATACTGCAGTATGTATCTGTTTCTTGACTACAGCCCCAGACATTATCCAAATGTTCATTTCAGCCAAAATAGAAACAGGGAGCTGAAGAGGTGTGGGTGTGTGTGTGTGTGTTTGTTTGTTTTTAGTACTTTTCTTAGTGTTGCATTTAAAAGAGAACTATTGTAATCATGCACTTTAGATACTGTATTTCAAGCACATTTTTTTATTATTATTTTTTATTTTAAAGGACTGGGCATGCAACATCATAAAGTATTTATTTAGCTGTATTGCGTGGTGAACTGTGATGCGCCAGTAGTGGAGTGTTAAACGGTAAGTTGTAATTAAATTTGTCGACTGTTTTTGCAATACTGCAGTACCCTTGTTTTAGTATGCCTGAATCCTGATACTTATAGCGTAAATCCATACATCTTACTTTTTTGCTTGAAAAAAAAAAAAAATAATCTTTAACCACTTAAGCCCCGGACCAATATGTTGCGTGCTCGTGCGACGTGGCTCCCAAACAAAATTGGCGTCCTTTTTTCCCCACAAATAGAGCTTTCTTTTGGTGGTATTTGATCACCTCTGCGGTTTTTATTTTTTGCGCTATAAACAAAAATAGAGCGACAATTTTGAAAAAAATTCTATATTTTTTACTTTTTTGCTGTAATAAATATCCCCCAAAAACATATATAACATTTTTTTTTTCCTCAGTTTAGGCTGATACGTATTCTTCTACCTATTTTTTCGGTTGGTTTGCGCAAAATGTATAGCGTTTACAAAATAGGGGATAGTTTTATTGCATTTTTATAAAAAAAAATTTTTTACTACTATTGGCGGCGATCAGCTATTTTTTTCGTGACTGCGACATTATGGCGGACACTTCGGATAATTTTGACACATTTTTGGGACCATTGTCATTTTCACAGCAAAAAATGCATTTAAATTGCATTGTTTATTGTGAAAATGACAGTTGCAGTTTGGGAGTTAACCACAGGGGGCGCTGTAGGAGTTAGGGTTCACCTAGTGTGTGTTTACAACTGTAGGGGGGTGTGGCTGTAGGACTGACGTCATCGATCGAGTCTCCCTATAAAAGGGATCACTCGATCGATACGCCGCCACAGTGAAGCACGGGGAAGCCGTGTTTACATACGGCTCTCCCCGTTCTTCAGCTCCGGGGAGCGATCGCGCCGTTGTCCCGGATCGCTCCCCGCTGGAATCCGACCGCCGCATGTAGCGGGGGGTGGGGTCCCGCGGAAAGGCAAGGATGTACCTGTACGCCCATTTGCCTGTACGTGCCATTCTGTGGACGTACATATAAATGCGGCGGTCGGGAAGTGGTTAAAACACGCACTGTCAATGCAAACTATGTCTGTAACATTGTTACTGATTCTCCAGCACTATTGACAGTGCATGTTTTTAAGATACCTTTTTGCTTCAATTTAAAACAAATTTATGGATTTACACTATGAGTATCAATCTTTTCCATCCATCCTTATGTGAATGCACCATATGATCCAACCCGCCGTGGAGAAGGAAACTTCATTGGCATTAAGACCAGTGGCAACTCTGCTTAAGCCCAGGTTCACAGTGGGCTGTGGGAGTGAAGCTGTGCGAGATCAGCTGAACTCGTACGATTTCACTCTCGCCTGTCGGTCCCAATTTTGGCCGCGATTACAGACACACCTGTGCAGGTTTCTGCACAGATGTCAATGTAAATCGCAGGCCGAAATTGCAAAAAAATGGTACAGAAACTACTTTTTGAAATCGATGCAGTGCCCCAGATGTGGTGTTGCACCAATTAGGACGGGGCCATTGCCAGCAAATGCTGCTGATTTCGCACCAGCCCTGGGTTCACATTGATGCTACTTTGAAGTAGCGTGATTTCCAAGTAGCAAGGTCAGCGTGATTTCAGGTGCTACTTGATAAACATCTGTGTGGCTTTATGCACAGATGTCTATTGAAGTTGCACCTGAAATCGGCAAAAGTAGTGCAGGAACTACTTTTGCAAATCGGTGTCGCACCAATTGGAACAGTGCCATTGCTGCCAATAGGCTGTGACTTGCCATTCGATTTGATCTCTCAAATCGCTCCAAAGTGAACGAGAATCTTCTAAATGGTGCATGTTTAGGAGCTATTCATTTTACCTACAGGTAAGCTTTATTATGAAATCCCCCAAATTACTATAGTAAAAAATAAATAAAAAATAAATGTAAAGCAAAAACTGACACTGCCCACTGCTCTGACGTTTTCCACGACCCTTCCCAACAAAAAGCTTGTGGAAAAAAAAAGTAAAAAAATAAAATTGCATCAGATAAGATAACATTGTATAAAATGGTGTAAACAATTAAGGGCTCATTCTCATGGGTTTTCTTGCTCATAGTGTGAATAAGTAGTTTGCTTGTGTGGCTGGAACTGTCTGCTACTGGGGATGCAGTGGCTGTACAAACAGATGTCCTAATTTTACAGGTGTGAGTAAGTGGCCCTAAGTGCACACTGCCTGTGTTTTGGGCCGTACATGTGCATCCACACGCCTGTCAAATTAGGCCCTGCGGCTGTGTTGCTATAGTTGTTACGTCTCCATAGAGTGTAATAAAGGCTGCCTGCTCCAGCCACATAAAAAATCTGGTTCGCACTGTACAGACCACAGCACCAATGTGAATGAGCCCCAATACCTCGTTTACATCAACAATTTATTACCTCAATACAGTTTCATCTTTTAGATTTAGCAGGGATTGTATAAGTTTTGTTGTGTTTGTGACCACTAATAATTCATTGTATTTTTTTTTGTGAAAAGGAAATGGTGACACCGGAAATAGTCAGAAAACTCACAGAAAAAAAAACAGCTAAACGAGTTATAAGTTTAAACAATGCGCATAAAAACACAGGTAAAAAACACCTAAAATGCAAGTGACTGCATATCAGTTTTTTACCTGCATTTTTTTTTATTCACACACACGTGAACCAACCCTGATACATATATCACATGCAGAACATCCAACTACATACTATTGATGCCACAACCCTTTCCATGGTAATAAATATTACATCCCCTAATTTACATGATATTCTAGATGTTTTTTTCTCCAATGTTATATATAGAGTGATTTTCCAGGGAACAATAATACGTACAGCTATCTTACCTAAACCTTTAATATAACCCTGATTGGGGTAGTAACTTAAGTGATTAGTTTGCTGTCATGAAGAAGCAAACCCAAAATTTCCCCCACACCATTTTTGTGTTCTTTTTCTCCATTTCTGGATATTGTGTTAAATGCAGTAAGCTTCATATTCATTTTTTTAAAAATGTTTTCTGTGACTTTCCACCTTCTTGACAATCTACACATAATTTGCAAACATTTTTTATTTCCCCAGATGTTTTTTTTTATCCCATAACAGGTTTGCTTTAAGTGAGCACTGCCCTCAACTTTTATCAACTAGTTCAGGTGAAAGAATAGTGAGCGCCCATTTATGTGATCTGATGTGATCATTCCGGGGCTGCTTGCAATGATGTGTTTGATGGGGCAACACGGTGGTGTAGTGGTTAGCACTTATACCTAGCGGCAAAAGGGTCGCTGGTTCAAATTCCGACCACGACACCATCTGCCTGGAATTTACATGTTCTCTCTGTGTCTGTGGTTTTTTTTTGTGTACTGCGGTTTCCTCCCACCATCCAAAGACATGCTGGTAGGTTAATTGGATCCTGTCCAAATTGTCCCAGTATATATGTGTGTACGACTGTGTTTCACAAGCAGGTCAAGATCCCTACAGGGTAAATGACCGCACCAGCCATGATGACACTGGCTGCAAAAAGGCCCTAGAGGCGATTCAGTTTGCATGTGTACCACTCTACAAGTCACTTCATTCATTCATGTCTGCAGTCTAGAAATTTGTTTTCCTATGCTCCTACAGTGTATCCTATCTTATGAGTCTTCCTTGGCTTTGTTGGGTGTGTTCGTTTCCTCTATCCTCTAGCCCAGCCCTCAAAATTTGCACTCGCCTGCTCGCATTTTGCGAGTGTGGGCTGCCTGGGAGAAGGGGGGGCGAGCAAGGAAAGGAGCCGCCGCAGCCTGGTTGTTCAAAGAGCGGGGAACATGACAGCTTTCAATTCAATAGCTGTGTTCCCCGTGGCGAGCCGCCATATACAGCCCCTCCCCCTTGTTTGGGCACTTTGATAGACAATCACCCATCCCAGGATTGGACGAGTGATCTGTCTATCAAAGTTTCCCGGGCAAGGGGGAGGGGCTGTATATGGCGGCTCAAGACGGGGAACACAGCTATTAAATTGAAAGCTGTCATGTTCCCCGCGCTTTGAACAACCAGGCTGCGGCGGCTCCAGCTCTGGCTCCTCTCCTCCTCTCACTCAGCACAGGTAGGCTGCTATGGGGACACTGTCTGCACTGGGGACACTGTCTGCACTGGGGACATGGTAGGGGTTGGGGAGAGCAACTGGTGGCGAGTACACCTTGAGGCCTGTCTAGTAGCTCAGGACTTTAAATTTTGAGCCCTGCTCTAGCCCATGGGTGCTCAACCTTTGGCCCGCCAGCTGTTGTAGAAACTTCAAATCCCATGAGGCATTGCAAGCCACAGTTACAAGCATGATTTGCAAAGAAAGCAGCTTGATGGGACTTGTAGTTGCATAACAGCTGGAGGGCCACAGGTTGAGCACCAGTGGTGCTCAATATTTTGGGGTGCAAACAATCTTGCCCCCCCCCCCCCACATATTCACTACCCATAATCTCCCACCCGCGCAAGGAGGCCGATGGAAGCGCTCTAGGAAGTTCCTGGCTTCTTCGCTTGCACTAGCAATTCCTAACCTCCCCCCTGCCCGGATGGAAAGGTGGCCATTAATGGCCTAATTTTTGTGGTGTTTCTGAAGCCTTCATCCCCAAGTAGTAAATACAAAGAACTGAGACGGAAAAGTGGGACTTTAAATGAGGCTTGGCATAGGCAACTGATGGCAAATGAAATGTAATAAACAGAATTCATAACATTTATTTTTATAATCATGTTGGACATGCCATATTTAAAAAACCAATTGAATCGATCAACAATACATTAGTGGTCATAATGACTTGCACATAAAATATATAGGCTCATATGGTACACATATTCAATACACATGATTAATAAATCGTTAAACACTTGTTGAAATCATCATATAAGCAAAATTGATAGGAAAAAAAAATCATTGATAACCCGTACATCTAACATGAACAATGCATAAATAAATGCTTGCTTAGAACCAGGCTTGTCTTGACATTTTGGATCGTAACTCGACGCGTTTTATAGCTTTTCGCTACTCAGACGTTTTTCGGCAAGTTTTGTACTAAGAAAATGAATTAGCAGTTAGTACCCTTTAAGAGAAAAGGGGCCAGTGAATTACAACATTACTAATTCTTACGGGTCAGCTCACCAGCTCAGCTCGGGTTAGGAATGGGAAATTAAGGGAAATCCCTGAGTAGGATGTCGGCAACGGGTTTGAGGTGGGAAAACCACTACAGATGGGAACAAACAGCCGGAAAACAAGCCTGATTGCCAGAAAACTTATTAGCGAATATTTATATATGTCACACAATTGGGTGGGCTCAGTCAAACCTTTTTATGGAGCCAATCGGGGCCTCAGGTAATAATCATGTGCTTCAAAAATTAAAAAACCCCATTGAAATCCATGCGTCTGGTGCCCTGCATGCAAATTGGGGGCTGGGTGCATGGTTTAGGGGGGCAGTGCCCCTAATGGAGCTGCCGCCACTGTTAAACACCAATGTGAGTCTAGCCTGAGTTATTTTTTTTTACTACGGTTATGCAAGACTTTGTGGCACATAACACAAAGTTATTTGCAGATCCTTAGGCCTCATTCACACCATGTGGAGAGACGTCAGTTTTTTTTATTAATTTTGTATGCACATGTTCTACAAGGGCACAAAGAAGACGATTGTCCGCCATGTCCCCTCTTCACACCACATTCCACTTGTGGATTTTTTCTGTGCAGGAATCTGCAACGTGTATGTAGTTTTCTGCGCGGGAAAAAAAAACTGACGTGACATCAACACTGTGGTGTGAACAGTGCACCTAAGATGCACACGAAAACTGATGTCAACATGCTTAAAAACTTCACTGAAAGGCTCATGAAAACTGATGTAAGGTCGTGTCACTGCAAGTGAAGTCTTTTAGTTTTTTCTGTCTGTCTTTTATGATTGTATGGTGTAAATGAGGCCTAAATACAGAGGTAGCAAGTGTGCTTCCCTGTCTTCGGAAGATTCTTTATCCTATCTGCTCATGACCTTGGTGACCTCTGAGCCATCAGCTGCTGACATTCTGCCTAATTTTAAGTCACTCCAGTCTTTACCTGAAAATCTTGCCTCTGTGGAGTTGCAGTCCTCTGACGTTACTCCCATATAAAATAAGAGACCATTTCTAATTACATTGGTGCTCGACCAAGAATTATTTCCAGTCTTGGATCTATTCGAGCCCCTAAAAACTCAAAGACCCCCCCGGTGAAAACCCCCTGACAAAATGTTTGCTCCCCCCAAAGTACTTATTAGCCTTGGTGGATTGCACCCACCCGCCTGGATACAATGCATCCGGTAAAGTTTTCACAGCGTTTTTTACTTTTCTCACATTTTTTATGTTGCAGCCTTATTCCAAAATGGATTCAATTCATTATTTTCCTCAATTCTACAAACAATACCCCATAGAGACGATGTGAAAAAAGTTTGAAATCTTTTCTAATTTTTTTAAAATAGAATAAAAAAAATCCCATGTACATAAGTATCCACAACCTTTGCTCCATACTCCATCCTTTGCTCCTTTGGCACCAATTACAGCCTTGAGTCTTTTTACATATGATGCTACAAGCTTCGCACACATATTTTTAGTCCGTTTCTACTAATCTTCTTTGCAGGACCTCTCAAGCTCCATCAGGTTGGATGGGGGAGTGTTGGTGCACAGCCATTTTCAGATCTCTCCAGAGATATTCAATCGGGTTTAAGTCTGGACTCTGGCTGGGCCACTCAAGGGCATTCACAGAGTTGTCCCATAGCCACTCCTTTGTTATCTTGGCTCTGTGCTTAGGGTCATTGTCCTGTTGGACGATGAACCTTTGCCCCAGTCTGAAGTCCAGAGCGCTCTGGAGCAGGTTTTATTTATTAAGGATGTCTCTGTACATTGCTGCATTCATCTTTCCCTCAATCCTTACTAGTCTCCCAGTTCCTGCTGCTTTCATACATCCTGACAGCACGATATTGCCTACATTCTTCACTGTAGGGATGGTATTGGCCAGGTGATGATCAGGGCCTGGTTTCCTCCAGACATTACATTTGCCATACAGGCCAAAGAATTCAATCTTTTTAACCAGACCAGAGATTTTTGTTTCTTATGGTCTAAGAGTCCTTCAGGTGCCTTTTGGCAAATTCCAGGCGGGCTGTCATGTGCTTTTTTACTGAGGAGTGGCTTCCGTCTGGCCACTCTACCATACAGGCCTGATTGGTGGAGTGCTGCAGAGATGGTTGTTCTACTGGAAGGTTCTCCTCTCTCCACAGAAACACTGGATCTCTGTCCGAGTGACCATCTGTTTCTAAATTTCCTGACTAAGGCCCTTCTCCCCCTTTCGCTCAGTTTTCTGGTGGTTCCAAACTTCTTCCATGGGATGATGGATGTCACTATGCTCATTGGGACCTTAAATGCTGCAGACATTTTCCAGTACCTTTCCCAAGATCTGTGCCTTGATACAATCCGGTCTCGAAGGTCTACAGACAACTCCTTGGACTTTATTGCTTGGTTTGTGCTCTGACATGCACTGTTGACTGTGGGATCTTATTTAGACAGGTGTGTGCCTTTCCAAATCATGTCTAATCAACTGATTGTACCACAGGTGAACTCCAATCAAGTTGTAGAAACATCTTAAGGATGATCAGTGGAAACAGGATGCGCCTGAGTTGAATTTTGAGTGTTATGGCAAAGGCTGTAAAGACCGGTTTATTGTATTGACACTCTCAGCGGTTCGCATAGGGCAGTGTGAACTGTCGGTGATTCAAGTGCGATGTGAGAACCCGCATTGGATTCCCAGGGTTTCTGCATCGCACCAGTGTGAACCGAGCCTGAATGTACATGAGATTTTTTATCAATTTGCAAATATTTCGAAAGTGAAAAAGTGAAACGCTGTGAATACTTTTTGGATGCACTGTAAGTGTTGGTTTAAGTTCTGTGTGAATGAATCTGTATTCATGTCTGGATTCCATTAACAGAAATTGCAAAGTAGTTGCTAAGGTGTATGTGCAAAGGTGTTCTCATAACTTGATTTTAAGACATACCAATCTTTTTAACATTATAATTTGTTAACATATGAATGCATATGTGTGATTGAAATGTATCCTGAAGTAGGTGGAGGCTTTTCTACCTTTCCTGTTTTAAAACCTGCAATTTTCTTTCTTGTATTGACCTGAAAAAAAGGTGTGTCACAAAGTGTTGTACAAAGATTCATACATTTGTATATCTATTTTCTAAACGAAGGCTAGCCATACATGTGCCATTGGATTCCCCCAATCCATTTATATGCCTTTAAACGATAAGTTCACTTTTTTGAAAAAAATTATAAATGCAAATTTTTTGCAGGTAAAAAAAATGTGTATTTATTTTTTTGGAGCCTGTAAAGCATTGCACCAGTGATCAGTAGAACGCTGGTGCCAATCTGCCAGGAAGAGAGAATGAAGCTGCAAAGGCTGCCAGACCTTGTAGTGTTCCATTCACAAGACATTGAATGAATGACACAGGCAGGCAGAGCCCCGCTAGGCTTTTTTTTTTTTTTATTATAATTGTGACCGCTCTTGGGGAAGATTCCCGCTAGCTGTCAAATTGGGGTAACCAAGGAGGTCCGTGGGCCTGTCCTTTCGTTAACATGTTGCATGCATATTCTAAGAGTAACATGTATGAAACGTGAACTTCTCCTATAATCCATGCCTAATCTGCACCGCTGGCTGTTGTATTCAGACAAGACACAGTATGCGTAGTTGTATTAAATACTTAAGTGACAGCATCTGAGAGGATACAGCCACTGTTTCTACCTGGCTCTGTCGATTATCTAGGAATCAACTGAAAAATATGCTTTTTGTATGGCTAGCATAAGAAGGCCATGTACTGACTTTGGGTTACCTAGTGTCACGACTAAGGAGTCTACCCGCACCAGGGGCGTAATGACTGACTGGTTCTTAAGGCCCATACACACAATCTGATTTTCCGACAACAATTGTGTGATGGCAGGGTTTTTGTCAGAAAATCTGACTGTTTGTACGCTCCATCGGACAATTGTTGGAATTTCCGACAACAAATGTGTTCTGTCTGATTATTCGATCGTATGTATACAAGTCCGTCGGACTTGAATGCAAAGTACAAACACGCATCCTGCGAGCCAATGCTAACCATAAGACAACATTGGCATAAGTTGCCCAAAGGGTGGCGCTAAAGAGCAGAAAAACCATGTCGTTTTGTGTATGTTGGCCATAAACCTACCTCCCCCTTCTCCTTCCTAGATAAATCGGCTTCACTGGCTTACCATTTTTTCTTTAAAGAAATGCTATGACTGTAGTAAAGAAAACAATCAAACCTCACTGTCTTCTAATGATTACACAGAAGCTTTGTATCCTAATCAGTTCAAACTCTGTACTACCTTAGGAGCCTTACCTGGACAGCGTAGTGTGGGGGAGGACTGTAATACTTGGTTCGGTCATTGAATGCTGCGTAAGGCACTCACCTTGGCACATGGTGCAATGCATTCAGTTAGCTGCAGAGTGCTCTACAGTTCCAGGGCCGCGATCTATCGGTATGGAACTTAGCCCTTGAAGATTCCTTCATTGCCCACCGTGATGAACAAAACCTGGACATTATGTACAGTTTAGTGTCATGGACAGGTAAAACAGAATCACTCTGTATATCTGACCATTACTGTGTAAAACTGAGCTGTTTGGAATGTATTCACATTACAGTGCAAACTTCTCAAATTTGGAGCTAAAATTTCAAGCACTGCTCAGTCTCAGGTGGATGTTGCATAACACCACTGGTAACACATTTTAATGCCACTTCCGCTTACAGCTCTTATAAATTACTTTGGCGCTTCCTTCCACCCCTTTGCCATGAGGATTTTTTGCAGGATAGTCTACACCCAGTCTTGGCATCTCATTCTAGCAAGCTGCCTACTTCACAAAAGCAGAATTTTCGGCGTCAGTCACAGTTCCTTGGACAGGTTATGGCCATAAAGCAGTCATTCTGCTGACAGAAAATTTGAGATGCTCTTTTAACCTGGCAGCCCTGTAAACAGCTTTCGCTGCTATTTTTCTATGTCAAACTGCAGTTAACTGGACTAGGACAATAAATAACCCTGTATTTCATTTTTTTTTGTGGAAATACCCTAAGACAGGTTATGAGACAAATATCCAGGATGGGTCTAATCTCCATTCATATGTGCAGAATCTTGTGGCTAAACTATTGGGCAATGAAAGTTGCATGTAAAAGGGAAGACCTCTGTTTGGTGAGACATTTGACCAATTCATCAAACGATCACAGGTAGGAGGGTCAAAACCCCCCTCCTCTAGAGCCCTTCGCTCTTCTAAACACACTTGCGCTCTAAGCAGGCTTCAACTTAATTTGAGCACAAGGCTTGACCCTCAATGATCACCAAGCTTTTCCCAAAGTCCTCTTTACAATGAAGGGATGCTCTAACTTGTAAGAGTAGGGGGATGTCTGTTTACAGTTTGCATCTCTTAGGGTCACAGACGTTCCAGACAGGTAGGTTTAATTGGTGGTATCAAAACTGTACAAGATAGTTCAGAACTCTACCACCTCACTGCTTTCTTTTTCAAATCCATCAAAAAATGTCCAAGGAAGTCAGATTTGAAGATTGCTCTGAACCACCAAACGATTCTACTCCAACCTGTTTATGGTACTAAAGCCCAATTGAGAGGTATTCATCCTATCCTGGAATTACAGTCCTCCAACAAAAATTCCTTCATGTGCATGAAATCTGCAAGGTCAGTAATGGCCCCTATGAGACAAGGGCAACATATAGCATCTGGATAGGGGGGAACTAAAGCGCTAGCTATTAACCAAATGAGATGAAAATGTGCTGGCAATCAATACCTTAAATCATGAAAAAAAACCAATGCAGCTCAAATCGAATTGGTGCTAACAACAAAAATAGTGAATGTAAAAGTGGTGTGATGAGCGCAAAGGAATGTATAGATAAGTGAACAATATATCAAAATAAAAGTTTACGATCCTCTAATCTAGAGGAAAAATAACTCCAATCACCATGCGATGGCGTGAGATATGTGCTAAACACAAAAAGTCCAATGAAGTGATAAATGTGAAACTAAAAAAATGTATAATAATATAAACAATAAAATGTCCCAAATAGCATCAATCAATAAAGTGATTCGTGTGAACGTGCTGGCAGCGATGGAGTGATCCAGTTGTATAAGGTGAACAATGCCCGATGATCGGGCTCACAAAGCGCTTACCTCCCTCACAGGGAAAAACAGCATCGAAATCCCCAGCTGGACTGTCCCACAGCTTCTCCAATGAACGACCGCCGTCCTCTCGATTGTCCTCTCGATTGTTCTCAGGCGCGTGTCCTCACCTCTGTGTGTGGTTCTGGTCTTCTCAAAGATGGCGACTCAGTATCCCAGCAAACACAAGATGATAAAGGAAGAAAAAAAGGGGGCTCCAATAGTGAAGTAATTCTCACGAATGTTTAATGGATAAAAAAATCTTTTCTCATCAGCAGTATATAAGTCATCTGTGACTGGTTAAAGCTTGTCAAGCTTTAACCAGTCACAGATGACTTATATACTGCTGATGAGAAAAGATTTTTTTATCCATTAAACATTCGTGAGAATTACTTCACTATTGGAGCCCCCTTTTTTTCTTCCTTTATCATCTTGTGTTTGCTGGGATACTGAGTCGCCATCTTTGAGAAGACCAGAACCACACACAGATGTGAGGACACGCGCCTGAGAACAATCGAGAGGACAATCGAGAGGACGGCGGTCGTTCATTGGAGAAGCTGTGGGACAGTCCAGCTGGGGATTTCGATGCTGTTTTTCCCTGTGAGGGAGGTAAGCGCTTTGTGAGCCGATCATCGGGCATTGTTCACCTTATACAACTGGATCACTCCATCGCTGCCAGCACGTTCACACGAATCACTTTATTGATTGATGCTATTTGGGACATTTTATTGTTTATATTATTATACATTTTTTTAGTTTCACATTTATCACTTCATTGGACTTTTTGTGTTTAGCACATATCTCACGCCATCGCATGGTGATTGGAGTTATTTTTCCTCTAGATTAGAGGATCGTAAACTTTTATTTTGATATATTGTTCACTTATCTATACATTCCTTTGCGCTCATCACACCACTTTTAACATATAGCATCTGTTGACATCAAAAATGCCTATTTTCATTCTCCCATTTTCCCAACTCGTTTTTGAAAGAGACGACCAATTCCAGGGTGTTCAGAGGAGGAGGGCAAGCAAGTTACAGGCTAGCTAGACAAACGTCTTCCGTGGAACGCTCAGCAAATGCCCAAGAGAAAATTCAGTTTCTCTCCACGTCAACAAAATTGCTCTTTTGCCAAATTCCACGGAGCTGAGGCTAATAACACCATCCCTTTTTTGCCTTGCATGCTCCATGAAATATAGCAGGAGAGGAAAATTGTGATCATACTTGCAGTGAAGTGACCCAGAAGAACCTGGTACACCGATATACTCAGTTTTACTTAGATTTAAAGTAAATGGCTCCTGACCTCTTCCCAACAGGCCAGATTGGCTATCTGAAGGCCCTCTATTCCACCCTGCTTCACAGTCTTTGGCTTTAATGGCGTGGCTGTTGAAACCTAGGTTTTAAAGGTTAAAGGGATTTCCAAGTCTGATTCCTGCCTGGTCAAAAGCATGAAAGGCCACTTCCAAGAAAATCTATTGTCTTATCCAGAAACCTTACTTTGCTCGGTGCAACCAGAGTCAATACAGTCCCAGAGATTACGTTATGTAGCAGATATTGACCAGAATCCAGAAACAAAAAACTAAACGCCTTCTATTCAAGGTGTTTTTCATGTTAGTCTCCCCTTAGAGCACCCTGTGCTTTCCAGGGACCTCTGATTTAGTTCTCTCTGTGCTGCATAAGTCACCCTTCAATCCCTTAATGGACATTTATTTACTATTTGCACCCAAGGCCACTCTTCTAAAGGTGGCGTCACTGACCTATCTCAATGAGAACATTGTTATGCCATTCTTGTGCCCTGCGCATAAGCATCCAAGGAAAGTCTCTCTAAATTGCATTGATGTAGCCAGAACCATTAAAGCAGGGCTCGACAAATCCCGGGCGCCAGGTCGTCATGGCGACTAGAAATAGGGTCCTGGCGACTTGGTTTGGAAGGGGGGCTGGCGCCATCTGGTGGTGAGCCGTTGGTATCAAAAGTTATTACCACCAGATGTGAGCTGGCGCCATCTGGTGGTGGCCGTTGGTATTACAAGTTAAGCATTACGAGTTAAACAGCAATTCTAATGTTGTTTTTTACTATTTTCACTGCCATCTTCTTGCCTCTAATTAGAACCCCCAAACATTTATATATATTTTTTATCGTAACACCCTAGAGCAGGGATATGCAATTGGCGGACCTCCAGCTGTTGCAAAACTACAAGTCCCATCATGCCTCTGCCTCTGTGTGTCATGCTTGTGGCTGTCAGTCTTGCTATGCCTCATGGGAATTGTAGTTCTGCAACAGCTGGAGGTCCGCTAATTGCATATGCCTGCCCTAGAGAATAAAATGGCGATTGTTGCAATACTTTCTGTCACGCCGTATTTGCGCAGCGGTCTTACAAGCGCACTTTTTTTGTGAAAAAATTACACTTTTTTTAATTAAAAAAATAAGACAACAGTAAAGTTATCCCCATTTTTTTTATATTGTGAAAGATAATGTTACGCCGAGTAAATTCATACCCAACATGTCACTCTTCAAAATTGCGTCCGCTCGTGGAATGCCGACAAACTTTTACCCTTTAAAATCTTCATAGGCGACGTTTAAAAAAAATCTACAGGTTGCATGTTTTGAGTTACAGAGGAGGTCTAGGGCTAGAATTATTGCTCTCGCTCTACCAATCGCGGCGATACCTCACATGTGTGGTTTGAACACCGTTTACATATGCGGGCGCTGCTCACGTATGTGTTCGCTTCTGCGCGCAAGCTCGTCGGGACGGGCGCGTTTTCTGGCTCCTAACTTTTTTACCTGGCTCCTAGATTCCAAACAAATTTGTCAACCCCTGCATTAAAGTGTATGTAAAGAAACCACTTCCATTAGACAACTGGTTTCTTTGTGTGTACTTTCCTCAGGACCTCACAGGGGACACCTTACTTCTAAATGCACTATGTATAAATAAAAGATAAGGTAATTACTAGAGCCCATGGTCCTAAACAAAAACCTTGTCCTGCTCTGTTGCGTGCCCATTTCACCAGATCTGTTGACGTATCCTGGGCCTTTAGGCACCAAGCCTCTGTTTCCCAGTGGTGTAAGGCTGCCACCTAGTCTTCTGGTCATACTTTCTCATAGTTTTACTAGGTGGACATGCAGTCTTCTGTGGATGCAGATTTCAGCCACAAGGTACAGTACAGGATACGGTTTACCCTCCCTAAACTCTTCATGCTACAAAACTGAGGATTCAAGATTCAGGAAGGGTTATAGGTGAGGTGCCCCAGGGGGACATGTCCTCAAAAGCTTGCCAGTATCCTAAAGGTATACATTTATAACCCATGATTTATGAATAGGTTGACTGTGTTATGTACTGTACTCTAAAGATATGGAATTTACTGTTAAGTAAATGTAAAAATTCCTCTTTTCAATAAGCAGACCTTTTTCGATGGACAATTTTATTTTTTAAGGCTATATCTGTATTCTTTATTTTTTATGATTGTGTCCACTGACACCAATATTGGGGGATATTTTTGTACTCGCTGACACAAAAATACTGAAAGATATTGAACACCAACTTCTTCAGTGTGAGTTGCGATACAATGCGAACAATGCAGCAGGATCAAGATTTTTTGGTGTGCAAGTGTGAAAATGCATTGTTTGTTATGTGACCCCCTTGAGGTGCTGGAGCTTCACTTGAGGCTCTTTTTATAATTTTTAAGTTGACCACTACTGCTGTAAGACTTGCATTCATGTGCGTAGGCCTGAAAGCTGGTTACTTCTGGGAGCTTCCTCCATTTTTTTTTTATTTTGTTCTCGTAGGCACGTTGTGGAAAAAGTTAATGTTGCTGGTACTGAGTGATGATGTTATTCTATTGGTTACCGCTGTGGCAACTGCAATATATTTGACTCTAGAAATGGGGAGAATCTTGCAGTAAAATGATCCCTGCAGAAAATACATTTGTGAGCCCTGTTCTGTATTTCTTCGTCATGAGTGCCTCCATAGCTATGAGTCCAATACGCCTCTAGTCTTTTAGTCCCCAAATTTAGTCTTTCCCTACTCCATAAAGAATAGACGCCTCCTTGCACCTTTCCGCAGAGGCTTTTTCTTGGTCATGCAGAAGTTCACGTCTTGCTTAGTTGGTTTGTTAACATAGAGGCCACAAGCATGCCACTGTGCCTTTCCTAGCAGTGTCTGAGTCTGACTTGCCTGCTGCTTTGGTTGCTTCCAGTTAGTCTACCGCTGACCCTCTGAGTCCGTTTTTGTCTCTGGGTAAAGAGACAGTTTCATCTGATAAATGCAGAAACAAATCTAAAGCTGGCCATACAAGATTCCCCATCGATGAATAGAGAATACTGTATGGCTGGCTTCAGATTTGTATCTCTATAATGACTTGAAGCACACTGAAAAGCTCTTCACCCTGCTAGATAGTGTGTGTTTGAGAAATGGTCTTCTCATGTCATTGGGCCAGATTCACGTAGGGCAGCGGCTGCGTAACTTTTCGTAGATACGTTACACCGCCGCAATTTTTCATCGCAAGTGCCTGATTCACCAAGCACTTGCGATGAAAACCTACGCCGGTAGCCTCCGGCGCAAGGCAGGCCAATTTAAATGGGCGTGTGCCATTTAAATTAGGCGCGCTCCCGCGCCGGACCTACCGCGCATGCTCCGTTTCTGAACTCCCGCCGTGCATTGCGCGCCGTGACGCCATTTTTTCGAACGGCGACGCGCGTAGTGTAATTCCGTATTCCCGGACGGCTTACGCAAACTACGTTATTTTTTAAATTTCGACGCGGGAACGACGGCCATACTTTATACAGCAATACGATTGCTGTGTAAAGTTAAGGCACCAAAAAAACGACTAACTTTGCGACGGGAAACTAGACTAGCGGCGACGTAGCGAACGCGAAAAAACCGTCGGGAATCGCCGTAACTCCTTTATTTGCATACCCGACGCTGGTTTACGACGCAAACTCCCCCCAGCGGCGGCCACGGTATTGCATCTTAAGATCCGACAGTGTAAAACAATTACACCTGTCGGATCTTATGGCTATCTATGCGTAACTGATTCTATGAATCAGTCGCATAGATAGAAACAGAGATGCAACGGCGTATCGGCAGATACGCCGTCTTATCTCCACTGTGAATCTGGCCCATTGATCCTAACCTTTTTCTTGCAAGATAAAGGTGACCACCATACCAATAGAAAATGCACCATCTCCAAAGCACTATATAGATAGGCTAGATTATTTTGCCAGTACCATGTTCTCCTTCATCCGTACTGCCTTACACCTGGCTGTGTGTTTTTTTTTTTTGGGTCCTAAATCCCCTAAATATAAACTGGTCCGTGCTTTTAGATCTAGCAATTTCTTTACCAGTATTTTTCTTAGGAAAGGTCAGCCGTGGCAACTAGGGCCAAAACAACTAATCGATTATGAAATTAATCGATTAGAATTTTCATAATCGATTTATCGGCCAGTACCATAATGGGGTTAAAAAAACTAAAATTGGCCCTTTATAGTACAAAAAAGCAAATTGCTACTGTAAATATTACTTTCACTGTCCCACAGTAAAAAAATTAACCCCTTACAGTAGCAATTATTTGCTCTATTTGTATTTATTTTAGTTTTTTAACCCCATTATGTTACTAAACATCGTAGGACTGGGTTCACACCTGTTTTTTGGTGCTTTTTGCAGAAACACACTACAGTTCATTTACATGTTTTACTATGGGACACGTTCACATCCATGATTTTTTTTTCAGCTGCTTTATATTTGCCTTAGGCAAGGAGTTTTTAACGCAAAGCAATGCTATTTTTTTTGGTTCATTATACTTCAATGGAGAAGCTGCAGAAAAGCATGTCATGTGTTTTTGCAGCATTTTTTTTTTTTTAAAGCTATTATCCGATTAATCGGCCAACTAATCGATTATGAAAATAATCGTTGGTTGCAGCCCTAGTGGCAACTAATTCTCTCATGACAGGGTTATATTGTTGTGATTTGCTGTACATTTAAGAGTGGTTGTAAAGGCTCATGTGTTTTTTTTTAATGTTCATACATTCTATGCATGAACATAAAAACCTGTGTGCAGCAGTCCTCCCAATACTTGGTGTATCCAGCGACGTGCACAAGAGTTTCGACTCTCCTGGATCTCTCTCCTCTCATTGGCTGAGACGGTAATGGGAGCCATTGGCTCCCACTACAGGCAATCACAGCCAGTGAGGAGAGAGCGGGTGATGGGGCAGAGTCGTGCTTCATGTGTGAATTTAGGGTCCGCTCAGTCACGGATTCATGTTACATTAATTTGTACTTCATGGCAACATCCTTTTACATCCGTTCAGATCCATTTAAATTGGAGAATGCAGCCTTATTCCACAAAAAGAAAAAAAAAACGGACCTAAAAAAACATAGATGTTGGCAGATGTAAATGGATGATCATTTTACATCTGCTCACCCATATTGAGGTTGTCTGGATCCGTCTGCAAAACTCAGATGGATACAGACTGAAACAGCCTAATGACATGTACAGTACATATACAATTAGACATAAATTCACAAATGCAGCTTTTTATGTTTTTATTGCAAAGCTCTTCTTTAGCTATTAATGCATTTGGTTTATTAGCTCTTCCTCTTTGTGTTCCTCTTTCTTTGTTAAAATGTGTATAAATAGTACAGCTAATCACAATATGGTGCAATATAGGACAGACAGAAAGCAGTTCTACTTGGTTTGTTTTCTTATTTTAAATTCTATTATGTTTTTACCACTGTACGGGGATTATGTTGGCAATATTGTTTCCTTAGAAATATTGAAGCCATATTTACTGTTCTGCTTTTAACATTACGTCTTGTCTTGATTCTTTTAGGCATATGGGTATGTGTTGACCAAGAGCAAATTCTCTGTCCTCACCAGACCTCTTAAGTGCCTTGGTGAAGATGGGGTTTGGAAAGGATCTTCAATTTTCACACGATGCTTTGCTGAAATTGCAAGACTGGGAACTGCGGCTCCTGGAAACTGTGAAGAAGTTCATGGCCTTAAGAATCAAGAGCGACAAGGACTATGCATCAACACTGCAGAACCTCTGTAACCAGGTTGATAAGGAGAGCGCTCCGCAGCTTGACTACATTAGCAGCGTGTCTAAGGTAAGAAATGTTGTTTTCGGATAAGACTACAAAGAAGGAAGCATGAGCACATTTTGTAATTGTTGGAGATGATAGTGGTGTAGGATTTAATGTATGCTTGCTAAACCTAAATATTTATCTTGTATCTTATTCATTTTCATGAACGGACAAACGTAACCTTGCCCTTGGCTCTCACTTTAAAATGAAAATTTTAAGTAAAATTATTACTTTATACAATTATTTAATCATTTTATGTTTTATGCTTTTCCACATAACTAATGATTATAAAAACTAAATATTTTGAGCATTGTAGGTCACATGAGTCTTAAGGCTGGTACACACTATGAGAAAATCGTCCGATTGTCTAATTTTCCTTGTTTCACAGCAAGTCGGAATAAAAAGAGAAGTGTGTTTTTTTTTTTTTTCTAGTCATACTTACCTCGGTGGATGCAGCATCAGAGTGATGCTGCATCTGCCCCCTGACGTCTCTGCACTGAGAACCGAGCCACCGAACACCGCCGATGGCTCGGTTCTCACTCCTCCCCGAGTGGAGCGATGCTGACTGTCAGTCAGCATCGCTTCTGCTCTACTTCTCTACGCTCATTGGAGCACTGAGCAGTGGAGGGGCGGGAAGTGGCCTTCTTAGCGGCTCGCTGAGACTGCCATCAATCAGGGCATCTGGCGGATCCTGACTTGGAAGTCGGGAGGACACGCTGCTCCGACTGATGGCAGCGACGTCGGCAGAGAGCGACCTTCGGACTGCTTTCCACTAAAAAAAGGGGTAACAGGAGTGCAAAACAAATTGCACTCCTGTGACCCATAGGAGAAGCCCAGACTAAAAAAAGGCTCAGGCTGGACTTCTCCTTTAACCACTTAAGGACCCCCCTACTGACGATATACGTCGGCAGAATGGCACGGCTGGGCACATCCACGTACATGTACGTGGCTCTTTAAGCCCAGCCATGGGGTCGCGCGGGCACGCGACCCGGTCCGAAGCTCTGTGGCCGCGGGACTCGCGGACCCGATCGCCGCTGGAGTCCCGCGATCGGTCCCCGGAGCTGAAGAATGGGGAGAGCTGTGTGTAAACACAGCTTCCCCGTTCTTCACTGTGGCGCTGTCATCGATCGTGTGTTCCCTTTTATAGGGGATCACAATCGATGACATCACACCTACAGCCACACCCCCCTACAGTTGTAAACACACGTGAGGTCACACATAACCCCTTCAGCGCCCCCTTGTGGTTAGCTCCCAAACTGTCATTTTTACAGAATTTACCAAATAGTTGTCAGACTCAGAAACCATGATTCAGACCAAGACAGAAGTACAGTTAAATCACACTTGTTTAACCACTTAAGGACCCCCTACCGACGATATACGTCGGCAGAATGGCACGGGTGGGCACAACCACGTACATGTACGTGGCTCTTTAAGCCCAGCCATGGGGCTGGTCCGAAGCTCCGTGGCCGCGGGACTCGCGGACCCGATTGCCGCTGGAGTCCCGCGATCGGTCCTCGAAGCTGAAGAGCGGGGAGAGCTGTGTGTAAACACAGGTTCCCTGTTCTTCACTGTGGCGGCGTCATCGATCGTGTGTTCCCTTTTTTATAGGGAATCACAATTGATTACGTCACACCTACAGCCACACCCCCCTACAGTTGTAAACACACATGAGGTCATACATAACCCCATCAGCGCCCCCTTGTGGTTAACTCCCAAACTGCAACTGTCATTTTCACAGTAAACAATGCATTTTAAATACATTTTTTGCTGTGAAAATGACAATGGTCCCAAAAATGTGTCAAAATTGTCCCGAAGTGTCCGCCATAATGTCGCAGTCATGAAAAAAATCGCGGATCGCCGCCATTGGTAGTAAAAAAAATAATAATAAAAATGCAATAAAACTATCCCCTTTTTTGTAAACGCTATAAATTTTGCGCAAATCAATCGATAAACGCTTATTGCGTTTTTTTTTTTTTTTTTAACCAAAAATAGGTAGAAGAATACGCATCGGCCTAAACTGAGGAAAAAAAATGTTTTATATATTTTTGGGGGACATTTATTATAGAAAAAAGTTCAAAATATTGCATTTTTTTCAAAATTGGCAGTCTATTTTTTTTTTTATAGCGCAAAAAATAAAAACCGCAGAGGTGATCAAATACCACCAAAAGAAAGCTCTATTTGTGGGGAAAAAAAGGTCGCCAATTTTGTTTGGAAGCCACGTCGCACGACTGCGCAATTGTCAGTTAAAGCGACGCAGTGCCGAATTGCAAAAACTGGCCGGGTCCTTTAGCTGCCTAAAGGTCCGGGTCTTAAGTGGTTAAGGAAAGAAATGTCCGAAAATTCTTGTACGACAAAGGCGGCTTCTTTTTTTTTTTTTTGCAATTTGCCGTTTCTGATCATGCATTTGTCTTTAGTTCCTGATTTTTCTCGTACAAAAATCATACTATGGTGGTACACATTAAATGAAAAATCATGCATTTGTTAACGTACTGGAAACATTTTGGAGTTTGTCTATCTGGAAATTTTCACTGGCAATGTCTGGATTGGATGTTGAATGTTGTGTACACACTATACGAAAATCAAATGATCGTGCCTCGTACGAAATTTTTCTTCCAAATATTACCCCCCCCCCCCCCTTATTGTGTGTAACCCCCACCCCTTTAGTACTGTTTTTGGAGACTATGGGCATGCAAAAAAGGTGTAGACTTGAGTCTAAGATTTTACCTCAATCACTATTTATGTATTTCTATTTGGAGACTTAAAAGAGAAGAAAAAAGGGGAAGAGTAATGATACAGTAGGTGCACGCGATATTGTGTCAATCTCGCTCCCTTTCTCGGCGAGATTGACCACCTACGAGCCCCGTCGCGGGAGCCAGCGCCGAGCTGGCTTGCCGCGATGGAGACAGAGCCGTCATAGAAGCGACGGGAGATCCGACTTGGATTCCCGCCAATTCTACACGTGTGCAGCGTTTGTTATGAATCCTGAGGGGGAAGTCCCCGCCGGATTTTAAATAAAAATCCGGCATGGGTTCCCCCCTCAGGAGCATACCGGGCCCTTAGGTCTGTTATGGGTTGTAAGGAGAGCCCCCCTACACCGGAAAAAACGGCGTAGGAGGTCCGCATACAATCCATACCAGACCCGTATCCAAAGCACGCTACCCGGCCGGCCAGGAAGGGAGTGGGGACGAGCGAGCGCCCCCCCTCCTGAGCCGTACCAGGCTGCATGCCCTCAACATGGGGGGGTTGGGTGCTCTGGGGCAGGGGGGCGCACTGCGGCCCCCCCACCTCAGAGCACCCTGTCCCCATGTTGATGAGGACAGGGCCCCTTCCCGACAACCCTGGCCGTTGGTTGTCGGGGTATGCGGGCGGGAGGCTTATCGGAATCTGGGAGCCCCCTTTAATAAGGGGGCCCCCAGATACCGGCCCCCCACCCTAAGTGAATGGATATGGGGTACATCGTACCCCTAACCATTCACCTGTAGGAAAAATGTCAAAGTTAATAAACACACCACACAAGGGTTTTTAAAATATTTTTTTTTTCTGCTCCGGAGGCTCCCCCTGTCTTCTTTATTAGCTCTTTTACCAGGGGGAGCTTCTTCTTTGACGTCTTCGGGTGGGTGGGGGCCGCCGTCTGGTTCTCTTTCACCGCCGGGGGGGGTCGCTTTCACCCCCCGGCAGGTTTCCTCCGGCGTCTTCGGCGGGGGGGCTTCTTCTTCCGCTATCCCGACGGGTCTTCTCCGCTATCCGGGGGGTCTCCTTCTATGTTCGCCGCTCTCCGCTGTTGACTCGGCGCACCCCGGTTCTTCCTCTCGCTGTTCGGTGCCTTCTTCTTCCGTGCTGTACGTCGTCTTCTCCTTCCGTGCTGTGAGTTCTTCTTCCGTGCTGTGACGTCATGTTCTTCACTTCTCTTCTTCTCCCGATGTTGACACGTCGCCTTTCCTCGCTGCAATGACGTGTGCGCGGCTTGCATCAGACCTATATAGGCCTCACAGTCCCATCATGCTCTGTACCTACCCATGTGATAACTACCCACGTGGGTTCCAGGAACTTAAGTGGAGTCTTTCCCCTTGACCCCCTCAGGCAGACCAATACATCTAAGATTGCAGTAGCGCAATCTGTTCTCAATATCATTCTGTTTCTTTAGAAGTTGGTTAACCTGCAGCTGCATGGCATGGTCTCCGTGTCAGTGACCCACTCCCTCAACCTGTCTTACCAGGGAGATGTTGATTTTGACCTCTTCAATCCTGCCTGTGAGTGTGGTTTGGCAGGCTGTGATGGCTTTGGCACACTGTTATCACCTTTGGCACTTTGGCTGTGTCTGCTTTTGTGGAAGGTCCCCCCCCAGCTCAGCACCGCCATCTTGTCACGGGGGGTCCTTGTCTTGCCGGCGATATTTATCCAGCTTAGCTGCTGTGTCAGTGGCTTTTTTTTGGCAGAGATATGTTGCAGGAAGGTACCTGGCACATCGGCAGCAAAAGGCAGGTCTTGAGAGGTAGGTAAGGTCCCAGGATTGTCAGTGCAGGATGTTCGGCCGACAGAGCTCAGGTCACTAGCGTCCTACTTCATGCCGCTCTAGGCCACACCCCCCTCCTCTAGCTCTTTCAAAGGATGTGCAAGGACCTGCCTTATTGGAAGGTTGAACGGCTGCTGTGGTTCCACATACACCTGTTGTTTTAGCCACAGGAATTGGCTGGATTATGGTGTATAGGAAAGAGACCTATGGGCTCCATTCAGAGAACACCTTGCATTTTCTTAATGAATGCAATGTGTTTTCTGATTAAACGAGGTGGAGAGGAAGAACAGTGCAGGCACGGTATCTACCATGTACAATCAGAGATCTCCTTGCATTTATTGGGAAAATGCAGAGAGTTCTTGGCACAGGATGTGAAAGCTAGTGGAGATCACTAGTGGTGCCTACTATAGTCATTTCCAGCTATGGTGCAAACTTTCTGAGATTGGTCCAATGTCACGATATGAATACTATATATTGCCATACCTAAATATCTATCTGCTTTTAAAGGACCATGCTGAAAATCGATGCTCGCCTTCTAACAATATATATATATATTTTTTCCATATTAGTCTTGGTTGAACATGGTTCATCAGACTGAGCAGCTAAGTAAGATTATGAAGAACCATGCAGAGGAACTCAATGCAGGACCACTTCACCGCCTTACAGTCATGATCAAAGACAAGCAACAAGTAAAGAAGACTTACAACAGCATTCACCAGCAGATAGAGGCAGAGATGTTCAAGGTATAGTTTTAAATGTATGCTTTTATGTTCAGCTATACTATACTATACTATTAATGTGAATATTTTGTTGGGCTTCTTGTGTTTGAACTTTTTTACTCAGAAACCTGCGTCTATACTATTTCTATATAGTGCTATTTTGCATGCTCCAGTTTGACCTTTATTTCAATGCAGTGATCAGCAAATTGTAATATTGCGTACAGTTCAGCTCTTATTTGGATCATTTATGTATTTGGCAAATGTGCTTTCTGTAGAGTTCAGTGAACCTTACATGTTGCTGAAATTCTGTTGTGCTCATTCATTATGCGGCAATATGACATGGCAATGCAGAAAGTATATGTTTACCTGGCCCCTAAAGCACTTTGTTTGAGAGTCCACAACGTTTCATATGTAGAGAAGACAAGAGTATTTAGTTTTTTTTGTAAAGATCCAATAAGATTTTAGAGAAATTAAAGAAAAAATCCAGGAAGTGGGCACTTCAGTTTGTTTATAAAAGGGATGTTTAGTATTTTCATTTTGTCTTGTGTTTTCTTGCTTTCGATAACCAGTGGGGGAAAATTAATTTTTTGATCCCCTGCTGATTTTATACGTTTGCCCACTTACAAAAAAATGAAGGGTCTGTAATTGTTATATTACGTTTATTTTAAATGATGGAGACAGAATATCAACCAAAAATCCAGGCAAAAACACCTGATAGAGATGTAATAAATTGAGTTGCAGTTCAGTTAGTAAATTAAGCATCTGTTCCCCTACCAACAAACAATAATTCTGTCTCCCATAGACTAACTACAGTATGTGCTCATGTGGTACAGCGGAGTCCTTTCAATTTAAGAAAGTGCTCCTAACAGTAACTTATGTGTATAAAAGACACCCATTCACAGAATCTTTCTTTCATTCAAACCCCACCATCCTGGGCAAGACCAAATATCTGTCACAGGATGCTGGGGACAATATTGTAGACCTGCACAAGGCTGGAATGGGGCTACAGGACCATCAGCAAGAAGCTTGATGACAAGGAGGCAAACGTTGGAGCGATTTATTCGCAAATGTAAGAAATGCAAAATAACCATCAATCGCCCTCAGTCTGGAGCTACATGCAAAATTTTGAATCATTGGGTAAAAATGATTATGAGAAAAGTGAGGGATCAGCCCAGAACTACATGGGAGGAGCTTGAGAATGATCTCAATGCAGTTGGGACCACAGTCTTCAAACAAGCCATTGGTAACACAATACGCCACCATGGATTGAATCCTGCAGCGCCTGCCAGGCCCCCTCAAGAAGGCACATGAATAGGTCCGTCTTAAGTTTGCCAATGAACATCGAAATGATTTCTCAAGTATTTTTTTTATTTTTATTATTTAATTAATTTTTGGACTTTACTGATAATGATCAATTCTGCTAACTTACAGCGTCAATTGCTAAAGGCAATAATAGTAGTTTAAAGGGTTTAGTTTGTGCTGGAAAATTTTTGTTCTTCATTTGTAGATGGAGAACCATTAAAATAGACTCTTGATAGTAACTTTTTTCAAACACTTGATATCATGTCAGAGTTGTTGAAAATAACCATTTTGTTTTTGATTAGGTAACAAAAACAGAAATAGAAAAGTTGAAGCTGAATTACAGACAGCTAACAAAGGAAGTGAATGCAGCTAAAGACAAGTTTAAAGAAGCTGTCACCAAAGGTGAGAAAAAAAAAAAAAAAAAACATCCCTGTTACTCTTTGGCTGTGAGCATGTTATTTGCAGCCAGTCAGGACCATGTATTGAGAAGCCATTCTACATAATTAGCAAAAATTTGTACAAATGAATGATCCATTATTTTTGTTTAATTAAAATAATACCATAGGTTTAAGTTTGTTATTTTTAAAAAAACATGTCATACCTTCCTCGACTGTGCAGTTCATTTTGCACAGAGTGGCTCCGATTGTCCTCTTCTGGGGTCCCATGGCGGCTCTCTGCTCCTCCCCAGTATAGATTACCCCCTCTGGAAAGCTCTCTCCCGAGGGGGTTACCTTGCGGGTGCCCTGCCCCCGTCGGCCGTGTCATTGGATTTGATTGACTGCAGTGGGAGCCAATGGCTGTGCTGCTATCAATCTATCCAATGAAGAGCCGACAAGCCATGGAAAGAGTGGCGCGGTATCGCGCCCATGGAAATTTGGGGCTCAGGTAAGTAAAAAGGGGGGGGGGGGGTGGGTTGGACACTGCAAGGTGTTTTTTCACCTTCATGCATATGATGCATTAAGGTGAAACAACACAAGGGTTTACAACCCCTTTAAGTCATGCTGTGTGACTGTTCACACACAAAATAGAATTCCAGATTTTATTTGACTTTAAAAAGTTAGTTCAAACCAAGCTGCTCCAAACGAACTACTTCATGATTAATTTCCTGTCTGCTGCCTGAACAAAATAGTCTGACTGCTTCTGTCCTTCAAGATAAATCTTACATGTTTTTATCAGTGAATACAAGGCTTCCTTTAATTTGCCGTGGTAGAAATCTTGACGTCATCCACCTGCCTCACCACCTTAGCCAATCTGAGGAAGCCTTGTACTCACTGATAAGAAAATATAGAAGTTCTAAAATCTTTAATGCTAGACTTAGGAGTCCATCCTGAAACTCTGAATCACTTTTCATCTCTACTGCCATCATATTCCTGGGCCGACCATGGCATCCCATATCCAGGAATCGCCTTAACCTCCTCCACCTCTAACCTGGCAGATGCTAACCTTAAACTCTTAATCCAAACAATACGGGAGGATACCCAGCGACTGCAAAATTGAGATGTCCTGGGCTGGAAGTCCTTCCTAAAATGTTGTTTATTTTTCATACACTTCTGATCCCATTGCCCTCATTATCTCGCATCACTAAAATCGATACCGAAAACCTTCTTTTGGTAAAGTAAAAGTAAACAAGCCAGGTATCAATACCAACTCCTTATTAAACATTTGGATTTGGACTACCTGATATACACTATTGCTTTCATGCCTCAAAGCTTGCACCCCTTCCCCACTGGTTTTAAAACCCACAAGACATGCTGTGGACAGACATTGAATCTGCACTTGCGTGCTCTTACAATCTCTGCCATATCTTACTGGCAGACTCCTGGAAACCTCTAAACATTAAATCCCTTTCTCTACCCACCTGCACATATGTGCTAGCATGGAGAAAGTTAACTTCCCAATCCCCGCCAGCCCAAAATATTCACATTCTTTCCTGAACCACAGTGAATTAACGAACCCTAACCATGCTTTGGCAATGCTACACTTGGGCATAGAGCGCTTCCATCACAGTCTATAAACTGTTATATTACACCTTTTGGTGTCAGCAAAAACAGTGATAGCTAGGCACTGGACTAAAAACTTGGCACTTAACCCCTCTGAAGCTGTAGATCTAACTAACATGCAATTTTCATAAGAAGAAAAATGCACTCCTAGATGATCCCTAATTGTGCGCTATTCGTCAAAATGTGGAAACTATGGATGGAAAGTAAGTAAATACTGTTTACTATACTATGTTATCAACTCGTAAAATGCATGTAAAACTCTCATCTCAAAAGCTCCAAAATGCCCAACAAGCAAAATCCTATTCATTTAAATGGCCCCTGTTCACATCTGAGCTTACGGTCGTCTGAAGAAAAACGTTTGAAGCTTAAAAGGTACATGAGCTTCTTTTTAGGCAGATTACAGGCGTTTTACTGTTTTTTACATTACACTTCTGCACAAAAACGACTGAAAAAAACGCATGAAAACTATATGCTCGGGTGTGAATGCCGACTAAAGCAAACTCCATTTTATTTTAGCAGCAGACGGGAAGTCACCCATGCTGCCAGAATACAGCACCATATACTGTAGGTAGGCAATGCAGCCACAAAGTGCTGTACTGGAATGTTTGTTTGCCCAGCTTGGCCCAAAGAAACGGTTGTATAACCCAAGTGCTTTTAAAGCCTATTTTCCCAGGGACAGTGTTTTAAAATAGGTCTTGGTCATAAACTAGCTAAGCAGCTAAACAATGATAAAGAGGGAACACTTGACATAATTAATGGTGTTCTGCTAGTTCTGACAGCGGTAATGGAACAACACATCATCCATTTTATTGGGTCCTTGAATTTTTGTGCCTGCAAATAATTCTTTGAAGCAACATATTTCCAGTTGGCTGGCTAGTTATTTCTTTTTGTTTAAAAACAGGCTAATGGAGCAGTGAAAATCTTAAAACAAACCTGATTCCAAAGTCCTAATAAATTATGCCTGCTGTGACTAGCAGCATTTCGTCTTGTGCATCAAAAAATTCAAATAAATGACAGTGACCACCTATTTATGTCTCCATAGGCTGCACAAAATGCTTCTTGGTAAATAACTCCCATTTCTACGGAAAGTTTATCTTTCAGATTACTGATTTATATTTTCAATTTTCTTCTAAAGAATCATGTGTTCTATGTTTTTGCTACATTGGAACAAACAATATTTTATATTGCATCCACTTGCTAGTTCTAGTTATTGTCACATATGCAATTCATATAGTTGTAAAAATCTGCCCCTTTTGTTTGCCCTGCCTTGATATAAGCCCGTAATAAATATAAGCAGAGCACTCCCAAAGAATGCTGCAATGTTATTCGTGACTAGGAAAATCAATAGAGGCTGCACATTTTGGATTGCACAGAGGTCTTAACTATATTATTGTGTTTTAATTATATTTATCTGTTTATTTTGTTTGTGTGTTGCACCAAACTATCTTTGGGCTAGGCATGCCACTTGGATTTGTAATCATGGATGTGTTTATGTACAGCAGGACATATTATATTTTGCTTTGCAATTTTTTTTTCACTTTTTATATAGTGCCAGCATACTATGCTGCACTTGTCAATGTACTTTGCACATCAGTCTTTCCCCAAAGAGACCTCCTAGTCTGACATCCCTACTCAACAAAGTGAGGTCAGTGAGGGATGGGTACTATCTTGAGTAAACCCACGCACATGTGTTTGGTCCAAGTTCATACCGTGCCTGGTGGGATTTAAACCCAGGAGCCAGAATTGCAAGGTCAGAGTTCTAGAAGTGGCTGCTAAAAGGCTGCATATGATCATGTGGTGCTTTTGTTTTTGTCTCTATGGTGATTAGCTGTGTCTTACTGTGTTAACTCTTTTGGTCTTTCTTATTTTTCACATAGGAAAAGAGACTGAAAAAGCCAGAGAGCGCTATGACAAAGCTACTATGAAACTTCACATGCTCCACAATCAGTATGTTCTTGCTGTGAAAGGAGCCCAGCTGCACCAGAACCAGTATTATGATTGCACTCTGCCTCTTCTCTTAGACTCTCTGCAGACCATGCAAGAGGAAATGATTAAAGCCCTGTAAGAAATTACTTTCCTTTTATATAAAGTGTGTGTGTGTGGGAGGGCCGGGGGGGGGGGGGGGGGTGGTCAATGAATATGCCTCATGGGATTTGTAGTTCTGCAACAGCGGGAGGTCCGCTAATTTCATATCCCGGCTATAGGAGAACCTGGTTTCTCCTGATTTTCTCTCCCTCTGCACTGCTGCTGTGGTTGAACGCCACCTGCAGTGGAGAAAATAGACTGCAACTGCTTACAAACCCTCTGCTTACAATGTTTTATAGCAAAATTTTGTGACAGGTTTCAGGCTGCTGCCTCATCTTGTTAAACGGTCACTGCTTGTGATTAAGGATGAGCTCCAGCGTGTTCGCAAAGCCCACGTGCAGAGCCCGCCAGGAAGTCGGCACTGCGCGGCGCTAATCACAGGCAAAAAAACATTTCCCGATCTCTGCAGCCGCGCATTGGGACAATGTCTCATTGCCTGTGATTAGCGCAGTGCTGACTTCCTGGCAGGCTCTGCACGTGGGCTTTGTGAACACGCTAGAGCTCATCTTTACTTGTGATCAATTCCCCACCATTAGCAAGGCAGAAGTTCTCTATTGCAGTGTTTCCCAACTCCAGTCCTCAAGGCACACCAACAGGTCATGGTTTCAGGATTTCCCTCAGATGAAACGGCTGTGGTAATTACTAAGGCAGTGAAACTGATCAAATCACCTGTGCAAAATAATGGAAAGCCTGAAAACATGACCTGTTGGTGTGCCTTGAGGACTGGAGTTGGGAAACACTGTTCTATTGATGCTGAATGTCCAGCATTGGAGAGTTCAGCTCCATCTGCAGTATACTCCGTACACTTATCGCTGTAGATCGCTCAATTGGCATGTCATCTTTTCAAGCCAAGTTTTGCATTATTAATTTTTCCCCCCAAAGAATGCAAGTAATTTTGTTAATGAAGGATGCCAGATTGTGACAAGCATCCATGCCACCTGAAATCAGAGCGCCTTGCATTCATTGAAAAGAAGTCCTAGCGCTGGACGTTCAGCGCTTTCAAGAGGACTGAGTAAATGCTAGATGGTTATTAAATGCTTCAGCAGCCAGAGATGGGACACACCTAATTAATGTCAATTTGTTTTTACTATGCAAATGGAAACAAGTCAGTTTTTTGACACACTTAAAGGGGTTGTAAAGGAATTTGTTCCCCTAAATAGCTTCCTTTACCTTAGTGCAGTCCTCCTTCACTTACCTCATCCTTCCATTTTGCTTTTAAATGTCCTTATTTCTTCTGAGAAATCCTCACTTCCTGTTCTTCTGTCTGTAACTCCACACCGTAATGCGAGGCTTTCTCCCTGGTGTGGAGTGTCGTGCTCGCCCCCTCCCTTGGACTACAGGAGAGTCAGGACGCTCTCTGTTGCAGATGGAGAAAGGAGCTGTGTGTTAGTGGGTGTCCTGACTCTCCTGTAGTCCAAGGGAGGGGGCAAACACGACACTCCACACCAGGGAGAAAGCCTCGCATTACGGTGTGTAGTTACAGACAGAAGAACAGGAAGTGAGGATTTCTCAGAAGAAATAAGGACATTTAAAAGCAAAATGGAAGGATGAGATAAGTGAAGGAGGACTGCACTAAGGTGAAGGAAGCTATTTAGGGGGGGAAAAAAATACTTTACAACCCCTTTTGCTTGATCTTGTATGATTTTTTTTCATTTTATTTTTTATAAATGCTGAATATTTTGTTCTACTCCAGGAAAGGAATCTTTGACGAATATTGCCAAATTACCAGCCTTGTGTCTGACGAAATTGTGTCGGTGCACAAAGAAATCGAGGTGTGTGTTCAAGAAATAAACCCAAGCGTGGAGTATGAGGACTTCATTCAGAAAAACAGGTTTGCTTTTAGTTTTAGTAAATTGTGTACTGATGCTTTAGCTAAACACTTGAAAATCAGGCCAATTGTGACATTTCTCACATACAAGTAAAAATCTGCATTTTTTGCTAGAAAATTACTTTCTGAAAGCAAAGTTCCTGGAGCATGAAATGGTGAGTGTTGCAATTTTTAAGGTCACACAATATTTTGCTCAGTGGTTTATCAAACATGAATTTTAGTGCTCACAAACATTATATGATGTTTTACTGAGTAAATGGATATCTAATGGGTCATGCTTTAAAATTATGCAAACCTGTGTAACGACAACAAACTACGGCACTTAATCTCTGTGAGTGATAATTTAAAAGCCTTTACCAATTGCCAGTTTAGAGTTGGACAGTAGCTCTGGTGCTAGAATTATTGCTCTCACTCTTTCCTGTGCTGCAATCGCCATTTACATATGCGTGTGGGACCTACATTGTCTTTTACATATAAGCACAGGGCATATGGGTACTTAAAATTTTATTAAAATGTATTATTTTCACCATGTCTCTTTTAATTACATTTTTTTTTTTTTGCTTGGGCTTTATTGTTATCGCAAGGGATGAACGACATTCCTTCTGATTGTACAAGCTGTGACAGCTTCACTTTATGGAGTGACCTGGAGTCTATTAGACTTCACACCTCTCCTCTGTCCTACAAAGCAGCCAATCAAACCAATGTTGGTTTGAGCAGCTACTTTACGAGCCATTAATGGCTTTTAAAGAAACAAATTGGTAGTGACAAAATCCTCATCGCTCCTGCTTTCTGAAGTCACTGAAGTGGGGAAGAAACTTCAATTCTTTCCACTTCTCACAGTGCATCTGATGCAACAGGTTACTTTGTTCTGAAGTTACTGGTGGAATGGAAGAGCTCAGGAAAGACAGTGGGCTAGAACAGCACTGCCTGTAAAAGGGATCTGGTGGCTGTATAGCTGCTAGAATCGCTTTTAATTTATAGAGAATTACTGGCTGAAAAGAATGATGCAAGTATCATGGCTGCAGCTGCAATCCTGGTATAATCATGTGTATGTATGTATGTATGTATGTATGTATGTTAGGACTGTTACTGACTACAATTTTTGTGTTCGATTAATCGATCAACTAATTTCGATTAATTATAACTGTAATGTCGTCATCTCCCCCACTGTAATGTCCACGTCTTCTCCCCCACTGTAATGTCCACGTCATCTCCCCCACTGTAATGTCCACGTCATCTCCCCCACTGTAATGTCCACGTCTTCTCCCCCACTGTAATGTCCACGTCATCTCCCCCACTGTAATGTCCACGTCTTCTCCCCCACTGTAATGTCCACGTCTTCTCCCCCACTGTAATGTCCACGTCATCTCCCCCACTGTAATGTCCACGTCATCTCCCCCACTGTAATGTCCACGTCATCTCCCCCACTGTAATGTCCACGTCATCTCCCCCACTGTAATGTCCACGTCATCTCCCCCACTGTAATGTCCACGTCATCTCCCCCACTGTAATGTCCACGTCTTCTCCCCCACTGTAATGTCCACGTCTTCTCCCCCACTGTAATGTCCACGTCTTCTCCCCCACTGTAATGTCCACGTCTTCTCCCCCACTGTAATGTCCACGTCATCTCCCCCACTGTAATGTCCACGTCATCTCCCCCACTGTATATACGATTGTCTGCTTGCTTACCACTACACAAGCAGGCAGATCCACGAGCAGTTGAGGCGGGTGATGATATCAGTGCGCCGCTCACCTAGGCTGCCGCCTGATGTACCAAGATGGCGGCTGCTCCGGAGCTAGACCGAAGCTGCGGCCTTTCCTACGGGCTCAATCCGCGGATCAGCACACGATCCGCGGATTGAGAGGTGAGTACCGATCAAAATAATTTTGATCGAGCAAAAAAATTTACGATTAATCGAGAAATTAATCGTTAATTTTCGCAGCCCATATATATATTACACATACACACACACACACACACACACACACCAAAACTGAAGAAATTACACTTTTTATTATTATACAGGATTTATATAGTGCCAAGAGTTTGTGCAGCGCTTTACAACATCAGGAAAGACAGTACAGTTACAATACAATTCAATACAGGAGGCATCAGAGGGCCCTGCTTACAGTCTAGAAGGGAGGGTTAAGTGGAGCAAAGGGTAGTAGCTGTGGGGGGATAATCAAGAGAACAAAAAGCGGCGCCCTCTAAGCGTAGTATAGGCTTTATTAGAAGAACAACATAAACATCAATTCTAATGAGGATACTACTCACAAGACTGCAGGGGGTACAGGCATATCAAGATAAGATATCATCCGTGGCTGGCTTCCGGGGTACATGGGCTGGTAGAGAACCAGCGAAGTGTACAGTCACGGAGACCAAAGGTGTGGAGTTTTTTGAGGAGGAGGGGGTGGTCAACTGTATCAAAGGCAGCAGAGAGGTCTAGAAGTAGGAGTACAGAATAGTGTCCCTTAGTTTTGGCCGTTAGTATATCGTTAGTTTTAGGAGAGCACTTTCTGTGGAATGTTGAGGACGAAATCCAGACTGAAGGGGATCAAGAAGGTTAATATTGGCAAGGTGGACGCTTAGTCAGTTGTAGACTAGACGTTGAAGGAGTTTGGATGAAAAGGGGAGCAAGGAGATAGGGCGTAGGTTGTCAAGATTAGATGGGTCCAATGTGGGCCTTTTAACCACTTCCATACAGGGCACTTATACACCTTCCCGCCCAGACCAATTTTTACCTTTCAGCGCTGTTGCACTTTGAATGACAATTGCGCGGTCATGCTACACTGTACCCAAACTAAATTTTTATCATTTTGTACCCACAAATAGAGCTTTCTTTTGGTGGTATTTGATCACCTCTGGGATATTTATTTTCTGCAAAAAAAATTAAAAAATGACCGAAAATTTAGATTTTTTTTTGTTTCTGTTATAAAACATTGTAAATAAGTATGTTTTCTCCTTCACTGATGGCCACTGATGGTACTGCACTGACGGGCACTGATAAGGCGGCACTGATGGGCGGCACGGATGGGCACGGATAGGCGGCACGGATGGGCTTGGATAGGCGGCACGGATAGGCGGCACGGATGGGCACTGATAGGCGGCACGGATGGGCACTGATAGGTGGCACGGATGGGCATAGATGGGCACTATTGTATGTGTTGTACTAATGGATGCCAAACAATGCCTGCCAATCAGTGATGCCCATTGTGGGCACTGATTGGCATCCATTGCGGCACTGATTGGCATCCATATTTGTGTCCTATTCATCCCTGGTGGTCTAGGGTGGTATCTTTTTTTTTTTCTTTTTTTTTTATCCCTGGTGGTCTATATGGCCATCCCTTGTGGTCCAGTGGGCATCCTCGGGGGGGGGGGGGGGGCTGCGCTGATAATCGATCAGCACAAACCCCCCCTGTCACAGAAGCAGCCGGTCGGCTTTCCTCTACTCGCGTCTGACAGACGCGAATGAGGAAAAGTCGATTACCGGCTTTTCCTATTTACATCGTGATCAGCCGTGATTGGACACGGCTGATCACGTGGTAAAGAGTCTTAGTGAGAGACTCTTTACCTTGATCGGTGTTGCGGGGTGTCAGACTGACACCCTGCAACAACGATCGCCGCGATGCGCGCCCCCGGGGTCACGCAGCGGTTTAGAATCCTGATGACGTCATATGACGTCCAGTCAGGATTCTACAACCACTTTGCCGACGTCAATATGTCATTGGCGGGCGGCAAGTGGTTAAGTATGGGGCTGACAAGTGCATGTTTCAAAGAGTTGGGGAAGATGCCAGAAGAGAGGGAGAGATTGAAGTTGTGGGTTAGAGAGTGTAGAATAGAGCCAGAGGGTGAATGTAGCATTTGCGAGGGAACAGGAACAAGGGTGGCAGGTGGTAAGATAGACATTAGCAAGTAATTTAGCAACCTCGTCTATAGAGGTGGGGTTGAAAGGGAAGTAATGATTGTACCTGTGAGCATGAGGTGTATAGCATGGAGGGTATCTGAACATAAAAAATATAACTTTTTGCTACAATGAAAAGTAGTGCAAGTTTGCTGTCCCCTCAAAATAACTCGCACTCAGTTCCCCCTACACTGGCTTCATTTTGGGTTGAACAATTTTTGAGCCCTGTTCTCAGTCTCTGCACCATTCTTGGTGTAAAGAATTTTCTATAGACTTACGTGGGGGCCAACATTTAACACCAAGAAGAAAAGGAAGTAGATGTGCGTGACTTAGGTCTATTGTACTGGGGTTTAAATCTGAATCCCAAGAATTCAGACACTATTTAAAATCTGGAAAAAACTTTTTCTAGTAAAGAAAAAAAACACTGCGCAGAATAAACCAAAAAATAAAATAAAAAAAGTGCTGCCAAGTACCAAAAAATTGTAGATACAAAATTTTAAAGATGAGTGAATAGGAAAAAGGTACAGCGCAATGAAATAAATAAAAATAAATAAATATAAATAAATAAATGTGAATTGAAAACCTGCACAGGAAGCGCCAGGTTTAAGTGAGGGGTAATAAGATAATTGAATGGACAATGAAAACCAATCAATTAAATGTGATCAATGATAAAAAAATAATATATGAAAATTAGACCAATAAATTTTGACATGTCATTGGAAATTCTTAAAAGAGTGCCAAAGTAAATTCCACAAACCAATGTGCAATAAAAGAAATTTTAAAAAACAAGAATCAAAAAAAGAAAAAAAAGGACTATAGTGTTAAAATAGTCTTTTGTGATGCTAAAAGAAAAAAGTCCACAAGTGATAATCCAATGCAGCGCTGTTTCTGTGATACTCTAGACGTGACACCAGACATATCCTGAACAGACTCTCCACCAGAAAAAGGACACCCAGGTGTTGAGGTAATGTAGTCTCCTTACCACACTAAATGACCGCTACAGCGATCGGGATAAGCTCAGGTAGAAAGGTCTCCCACTGAGACTAGATGGTAAGGAATCCTGAATGGGTCCTGTGCTGTTGCCTCCAGAATCCAGCTCAAAGGGAAAAGATACAAGAAACATCCCCCATAGCGTAATAAAGTTTCAACTGGCAATATTTATTATAGCTGTAAACTGTATACACTCACATTTAGGGTAAAATGACATGCGAATAGGAACCAGAGCGACTGGCTGTAACATCAAATCTCGGCGTCTCTTCCACACGTTCTCCCGCTGTCTCTGCTCGTGTAGTTGGACGTGATGATGTCAGAACGCTAGCCACGCCTACGCGTTTCGTCACAGATTGACGTCTTCGGGGATTGGCTGCGGCGTTCCTGACCTCACGTCCGCCCTTATATGTCACCGATCCGCCATCTTGAAAGAGGGAAAAACGGACAGGATCGGTACTGCCCTTCTAAATTCCCAATCTTCATTGCTGAAAACAAGGGAATAACACAGAGAGGGCTACGGGGGCTGACACAGTCAGTTAGTTATACCAAAAGGCCAGATGCAAAGCACAAAAGAGTACCACCATCATGTGGAAAAAACTGGACATAACATATTGGGTCTTAGTGGGAGACAGCGGGAATAAGTGCTGCCATCATGTGGCCAAACGGAAGAAGACAGAAACTTTACAAGTTATAGTATTTATAGAGCATGACAATAATGGGAGAACCAGGAAGAGACGCTAAGAGATATACAAATCTTGAATATACATAAAAATATTTATATTATATAAAAAGGTTGTGATAATTTAATTTAATTTAAAAAGGACCACACAACTGTTAAAACTCATTAACAGTATAAAAATAAAAAATTAGAATTTGGCAAAAAATTCTAATGTTAAAAATGTCCTAAGGGGACTCAAATGTTTGGAATTGAATGGCAACACATTAAGTGAGTCTAGATGACTTATAAAATCCTAGAAAGTGAGGATCACTAAGAATTGTTAATGAAACTGTTCACATCCCACTCGACATTAAGTCCATGTGGGATGTAACTTTTCATATTGAAAATAAGTTGGGTCTCTATCCTAGAGATAGAGCGTACCTTGTTAATGCCCCGCCAATGAGGCTGTAGTTTGACAATGGGGACAAACAAAGTTCCTTCCAGATTTCTTTTATGACATATGTCGTAGTGTTTGGACAAATTGTGCTTGGGGTAACCTCGTCTGATGTTGCCTACATGTTCCTCAAGTCGTACATGTACTTCCCTTTTTGTCCGTCCAATATACTGTTTAGTGCACGGACACTGGATTAGGTAGATAACATGGTCGCTAGAACAAGTGATAAAGGAATCCATAGGAAAAGACTTAAGAGTCTGAGTAGATTGAAATGATTCAATTCTACGACCCTGAAATTGGTTCACCTTACAAACATTGCACTTCCTGCACGGGAAGAAGCCCTTCATAGTCTGAAAGAAGGAAATAACATTTGGAGGATTAATGACATTGGGTGCCAATTTGTGGTGTAAGGATGGTGCTCCTCTATATAGAACTACCGGTTTATCCGGAATTACTGGTCCAAGTATTCGGTCGTTCTTGAGAATATTCCAATATTTGTTGAAAATCTTTTTTACTGAAAAATACTGGTTGGAAAAGCCGGTAATCATAGAGCAACCAAAGCGATTGTCGCGTATACGGCCCGGTTGACCTTGTTTGGTAAGCATGGTCTTTCTATCAATATTGGCAATTTGTCTAATAGTGTCATTTATTTTAGACTCTTTGTATCCTTTTTCTAGGAATCTAGCCTTCAAAACTAAGGCCTGCTTATGGTAGTCATCAATATTAGTGCAATTCCGCCGAATTCTTTGGAATTGTCCCTTAGGGACAGCATTGAGCCATGTAGGGTGATGGCAACTCGTTAGAGGGATAAAAGCATTTCTATCTGTCTCTTTAAAGAAAGTACTGGTAGAAAAAACTCCATCCTTAATGCAGATATTAAGATCCAAAAAGTGTATTTCCTTATCACTGGCTTCTGATGTGAGACGTATCCCTCTATTATTAGTGTTCAGGGAAGAGATGAACAATTCAAGGGAAGTGAGGTCTCCTTCCCAAAGAATCAGAATATCGTCTATGTATCGCTTCCAAAGACGTAATTCTTTGGGCGGATTCAAATCTATGACCTCTTTCCCAATGGGCCATGAACAGGTTTGCCAAACTTGGAGCAAATTTGGCTCCCATTGCAACACCACATTTTTGTAAAAAGAAGTTGCCATCAAACCAAAAATAATTATGTTGAGTTGCAAAAATAATGAGATTAATGATAAAATCCTTCTGTAAAATACCCAATGATGGGTCATCTTGAAGATAAAATCGTACTGCTTCCAAGCCATGTTCGTGAGAAATGATCGTGTAAAGTGAGTTTACATCAGTTGTAGCCATAATGTAACCCTCTTTCCACTGTAATTCGGCCAAAAGATTAAGGACTTGTACGGAGTCTCTCAGGTAGGAAGGAGTTTGAACAACCAATGGCTGGAGAAATTCGTCAATGTATTTTCCAATTCTCGATGTGATAGAATCGATCCCACTTATTATTGGGCGGCCAGGGGGATTAATCGGGCCCTTATGTATTTTAGGCAGATAATACATGATGGGGATCCTGGGGGCAGATGGAATCAAAAAAGCCCTCTCTTTCTTGCTCAGTATGCCTAAAGCTGATCCCTCATCAAGTAATTCTGTCAAGGCTTTTTTGTATCCATTTGTAGGATTATTGGCCAACCTACCATAAGTGGCTTCATCGGCCAGTAGTCTCTTCATTTCTATCAGGTAGTCATCTTTGTTAAGGATGACTACCCCCCCCCCCCCTTTATCTGCCGGGCGGATTACTATTTAGTTTCTGTCACAAATGGATTTGAGATTGTTTTGAAAATCTTGACAGTTTCGAAACCTTGGGGCCTTTAGCGCAACAATATCCTTCAGAACCATCTCTTTGAAAACTTGAATGGACGGTGCTATGAAGCCAGGGGGATTGAATGTGGACGCATTGGCAAGTTGAGTGTGTTTTATTTGATTAACATTAGAAACTGAAGGAGAGATAGGGCAAGAGGTCTCTGATGTAACCTCGGTTGTGATACAGGGATCATTAGGAGGGCTTGGGACTGCCACAATGTTTTGCAGAGCCACACTAGGAATAACCCTATTGGAATTTCCAATAGGATTGAGAAGGAAATGCCTTTTTATGCTCATTTTTCTTATGAACTTATGGGCATCTATGAACGTTTCGAACTTATTAAGTTTGTGTGGAGGTGCAAATTTTAAGCCCTGGTTCAATACATATTGTTCGCCTTTTGATAGCTGTATATTACTCAGGTTAAATACCCCACTAATGTTTATAGTTTCTTTTTTCCTTGCCTGTATCCTACTGCCCCCTCTAGAGCCTCTCTTTCCTTTTGACCCCTTTTGTCTCGAAGCGTGGCCAATTGAAAAAAACGAGACCGATCATCTATATTTGGATTTAACATAGGCCTTGGTTGTTCTAGGTTAGATCCAGTGGCATGTTCATTGGGTTGGCTTGTCAGCCAAGATGCACCCACATCCTCCTCCAAAATATCATCCTGATTTTGGGACAGGATTCGAAATCTATTTTGGGTAGAAACCGGATTTGGGATAGGAGCCAGATTGGAACTTTGTATATGTTGACGAGGTTACCCTAAGCACAATTTGTCCAAACACTACGACATATGTCATAAAAGAAATCTGGAAGGAACTTTGTTTGTCCCCATTGTCAAACTACAGCCTCATTGGCGGGGCATTAACAAGGTACGCTCTATCTCTAGGATAGAGACCCAACTTATTTTCAATATGAAAAGTTACATCCCACATGGACTTAATGTCGAGTGGGATGTGAACAGTTTCATTAACAATTCTTAGTGATCCTCACTTTCTAGGATTTTATAAGTCATCTAGACTCACTTAATGTGTTGCCATTCAATTCCAAACATTTGAGTCCCCTTAGGACATTTTTAACATTAGAATTTTTTGCCAAATTCTAATTTTTATTTTTTATTTTTATACTGTTAATGAGTTTTAACAGTTGTGTGGTCCTTTTTAAATTAAATTAAATTATCACAACCTTTTTATATAATATAAATATTTTTATGTATATTCAAGATTTGTATATCTCTTAGCGTCTCTTCCTGGTTCTCCCATTATTGTCATGCTCTATAAATACTATAACTTGTAAAGTTTCTGTCTTCTTCCGTTTGGCCACATGATGGCAGCACTTATTCCCGCTGTCTCCCACTAAGACCCAATATGTTATGTCCAGTTTTTTCCACATGATGGTGGTACTCTTTTGTGCTTTGCATCTGGCCTTTTGGTATAACTAACTGACTGTGTCAGCCCCCGTAGCCCTCTCTGTGTTATTCCCTTGTTTTCAGCAATGAAGATTGGGAATTTAGAAGGGCAGTACCGATCCCGTCCGTTTTTCCCTCTTTCAAGATGGCGGATCGGTGACATATAAGGGCGGACGTGAGGTCAGGAACGCCGCAGCCAATCCCCGAAGACGTCAATCTGTGACGAAACGCTAGCGTTCTGACATCATCACGTCCAACTACACGAGCAGAGACAGCGGGAGAACGTGTGGAAGAGACGCCGAGATTTGATGTTACAGCCAGTCACTCTGGTTCCTATTCGCATGTCATTTTACCCTAAATGTGAGTGTATACAGTTTACAGCTATAATAAATATTGCCAGTTGAAACTTTATTACGCTATGGGGGATGTTTCTTGTATCTTTTCCCTTTGAGCTGGATTCTGGAGGCAACAGCACAGGACCCATTCAGGATTCCTTACCATCTAGTCTCAGTGGGAGACCTTTCTACCTGAGCTTATCCCGATCGCTGTAGCGGTCATTTAGTGTGGTAAGGAGACTACATTACCTCAACACCTGGGTGTCCTTTTTCTGGTGGAGAGTCTGTTCAGGACATGTCTGGTGTCACGTCTAGAGTATCACAGAAACAGCGCTGCATTGGATTATCACTTGTGGACTTTTTTCTTTTAGCATCACAAAAGACTATTTTAACACTATAGTCCTTTTTTTTCTTTTTTTGATTCTTGTTTTTTAAAATTTCTTTTATTGCACATTGGTTTGTGGAATTTACTTTGGCACTCTTTTAAGAATTTCCAATGACATGTCAAAATTTATTGGTCTAATTTTCATATATTATTTTTTTATCATTGATCACATTTAATTGATTGGTTTTCATTGTCCATTCAATTATCTTATTACCCCTCACTTAAACCTGGCGCTTCCTGTGCAGGTTTTCAATTCACATTTATTTATTTATATTTATTTATTTTTATTTATTTCATTGCGCTGTACCTTTTTCCTATTCACTATTTAAAATCTGCTGGCTTACTATGAGTTAAGTCTAACAAGGTTTATCTTTTATTTTCAACTGACCGTTATGGTGCGCGTTGAGTACAGCTATCGCTATATTCCTGGTGGTCTGACTGGAGATACGCTGTCTTCTCACACACAGCAACTCTGCCTGCCGCTCCCATTTGCTGTATTTTTCACAGAAGGCTTTGTATTTTGTGAATGGGTTCACATGATACGAAATGCTCTGTGAGGAGGAAGGCGGTACAGGCTCGGCAGCTGCATGCACCTCTGGAGCTACAGAGGTTAAAGTGGAGTTCCAACCACAATTAGCATTTTTTAAATGTATGTCCTTTCATCCTGCGTTTTTATATTATAAATCTGGTCACTTACTATTTTAAAATCCGCCGCCGATCCGCATAGATATTCAAAAAAGATAGTTTATAAAACTATATCTACACCGTTGTCATTTTGCTTGTGGGCATTGTGAAGCCTACAGGCACTTTACTTCCTGTAAGTCTTGGATGGGGAGTGATAATTGGACAGCGCACTGCATCCTGGGAAATGATGACATACATTTCCCAGGAGCATTAGAGGGAGATGATGTCAGAATCCTAGGTGGTTTCAAAGGCAGATTTCGTGGGACCGCATAGCAACAGGCATTTCCAGATGAGTAAAAAAAAAATTTCTTTAGTCGTAAGCTACAGTTTAAAGCAAAATTGTTTTTTTGATGTAACCTCCACTTTAAGGTCCATGAGTATAGTGATGGCTATGCTCCAGCACTTGGTAAAAACGTAAACTGTAAATTAAACAGGCAAGTCCACAAGGTGACATGCACCTTGTTGGGTTTAACCCCTTTTAACCCAGCACATTTTACAAAGTGCCTGAATTCCTGAAGTTGAGCTTTAAAGGCAATAAAGCTGCATACACAAGCCACTTTGTGAAAGAAGATATAGGCCCAGATTCACAACCGAGATACGACGTCGTATCTATGCGCCTGATTCATAGAATCAGTTACGCATAGATATCCATTAGATCCGACAGGCGTGAGTCTCTTACGCCGTCGGATCTTAACTGCATTTTTTTTGACCGCTAGGTGGCGCTTCCGTCGAATTCCACGTTGAGTATGCAAATTGGCTAGATATGCGAATTCCCGAACGTACGCGCGGCCGACGCAGTAAAGTTACGACGTTTACGTTAGGCTTTTCCCGGCGTAAAGTTGCCCCTGCTATATGAGGCTCAGCCAATGTTAAGTATGGCTGTCGTTCCCGTGTCGAAATTTGAAAAAATTACGTCGTTTGCGTAAGTCGTCCGTGAATGGGGCTGGACGTCATTTACGTTCACGTCTAAACCAATGACGTCCCTGCGGCGTACTTTGGAGCAATGCTCACTGGGAAATTCCACCGACGGCGCATGCGCCGTTCTGCAAAAACGTCAATCACGACGGGTCACAGTCGTTTAACATAAAACACGCCCCCCTGATCCAAATTTGAATTAGGCGGGCTTACGCCGGCCGATTTATGCTACGCCGCCGCAACTTACGGAGCAAGTGCTTTGAGAATACAGCACTTGCCCGTGTAAGTTGTGGAGGCGTAACGTAAATCAGATACGTTACGCCCGCACAATTTTACGCGGCTGTACGTGAATCTGCCCCATACTTTTTAAATAAACAGTAGAAGATTTGGTTAGGTTTACGGTTTCCCTTCTTTTTATGAAGTATTAAACTTGCACATAACACAGGGGTGAGGCCTGGACTAGCATGTGGTGAGCAGCAGTAACCAAGCGTTGTCGTGAACCATGAGACAGAAAATGCAGTAAAAATCATACCTTTTAATAAAATAGTAAAAATGGTACAACTGGTAAACATAGTCAGAACAAGCCAGGAAATCGGGGAGTCAGAGGCAGCAGACAGGATCAGGAACCAGAAGGAACGTCAGCCAGGCAAGTCTTATTAAACAGGAACACAGCAGAGAGTTTCTAGATATGTTTGACCAAGGCAATTAATGAAATGAACCAGGCAGTTTAAATAGCCAAGATGGGCTGGCTGTGGGCTTGCTTGATGAGCAGGAGATGAACAGGTGGGCCACTGTGGAATGATGGCAAGTAACCAACAGCTGAGTACAGAGAAGGAAGGACTGAGGATTGTTGTGCTGTACTTCTGATCACATTTCATAGCCTTCACTTCAATTAAGTCCGTTCTAGAAGTAAACCTTACCACACTGCTTACTTGCTCTGTGACCTCTCAATGTTGTAAGCCGCCATGGGATCCACTGTAATTGTGCCTTGTACCTTTCCAACATCGCAAAAAGCTCTGTGGCCCCCCTTTTTTAGGCTTTTGTGGAAATTACTTTTGTAATCCTTAGCATAGGATAGAATTACTTTTATGTTCTGAGAGACCTCTGCCACATTGTGGTCCTCAAAATACATACAAGTTTAAAATCTGGGCTCTGAAATTACTTTGACTGTTCCTTGGACTGTCTATCAAGCATGCAAGTAAAACACATTGGATGATGCTTCAGCTAATCTTTAATCTATTCTAATTCAAATGACTAATTAAAATGTTCTTGATTTCTTTTAATTCCTTGTTTATAATAGGTCACCAGAGTTAAAGAAAGAGGATATTGAATTTGACGTGTCGTTATTAGAAGAGATTGAAAACCTGCAGGCAAATGAAATCATGTGGAACAATCTCACTGCAGACAGCCTAAATTCAATGTAAGAGAAGATTTTATTTAGAGTAATAAACTGTAATGTTCATGACTGAATGATCTATTGGGTTATGTGTTTTTTTTTTTATATAAACCTGTTTATATAAAAAAAAGCTCTGTCATTTCAAAGCCACTGTATCTAATATTTAGGGACTCATTAAAGACAGGAATAGTACCACTGGATTGGCGCAGGGCCAATGTGGTGCCCATATTTAAAAAGGGAACAAAGTCTTTACCAAGTAACTATAGACCTGTTAGTTTAACTTCTATAGTTGGGAAGATACTGGAACGTTTAATAAAAGACCACATGGATGAGTTCTTGCTGGAAAAAAACTATTTAAGCAGCAGTCAACATGGATTCATGAAAGACAGAAGTTGTCAGACAAACCTGATTTCCTTTTATGAAGAGGTAAGTAAAACCCTGGACAGAGGCGTGGCTGTGGACGTGATATATTTGGATTTTGCAAAAGCGTTCGATACAGTTCCGCACACACAGCTCATGTGTAAGGTAAGGTCTACAGGATTGGATATATCAGTTTGTAAATGGATAGAAAACTGGCTGAAAGCCAGAATTCAGAGAGTCGTGGTTAATGATTCTTACTCTGAATGGTCCAATGTTATCAGTGGTGTACCCCAAGGTTCAGTGCTGGGACCCTTACTTTTCAATATATTTATAAATGATATTGGGTCTGAGATCAAAAGTAACATTTCTGTCTTTGCAGATGACACCAAGCTATGCAGTGGAATAACGTCCTTACAGGATGTCTCCAATTTACAAGCCGACCTCAATGCTCTGTCTGATTGGGCGACTAAGTGGCAGATGAGGTTTAATGTAGATAAATGTAAAGTTATGCACTTGGGGGCCAAGAATAGGCATGCATCATACATACTAGGGGGAGTACAACTGGGGGGATCTGTAGTGGAGAAGGATCTGGGGGTTTTAGTTGATCATAAGCTCAATAATAACATGCAATGCCAAGCTGTGGTTTCCAAAGCGAGCAAAGTCCTTTCTTGTATTAAGAGAGGTATGGACTCCAGAGACAGAGATATAATTTTGCCCCTGTACAAATCATTAGTAAGACCTCATCTGGAATATGCAGTTCAGTTTTGGGCACCAGTTCTCAAAAAGGATATAGGAGAACTGGAGAAAGTGCAGAGAAGAGCAACCAAATTGATAAGAGGCATGGAGGAGCTCAGCTATGAGGAAAGATTAGAGGAACTAGATTTATTCACTCTTGAGAAGAGGAGAATAAGGGGGGATATGATCAACATGTACAAATATATAAGAGGTCCATACAGTGAACTTGGTGTTGAGTTATTCACTTTACGGTCATCACTGAGGACAAGGGGGCACTCTTTACGTCTAGAGGAAAAGAGATTTCACCTCCAAATACGGAAAGGTTTTTTCACAGTAAGAGCTGTGAAAATGTGGAACAGACTCCCTCCAGAGGTGGTTCTGGCCAGATCAGTAGATTGCTTTAAGAAAGGTCTGGATTCTTTCCTAAATGTACAGAATATAACTGAGTACTAAGATTTGTAGGTAAAGTTGATCCAGGGTAAATCCGATTGCCTCTCGGGGGATCAGGAAGGAATTTTTTCCCCTGCTGTAGCAAATTGGATCATGCTCCGCTGGGGTTTTTTGCCTTCCTCTGGATCAACTGTGGGTATGAAGTTGGGTGTATAGGATTTTACTGTGTTTTTTTATTTTGTTTTTTGTGGTTGAACTGGATGGACTTGTGTCTTTTTTCAACCTGACTAACTATGTAACTATGTAACTATGTAACTATGTAACTATGTTTGAATTATTTTATGTTTCTCTGCTATGTTTGAGTTTAAGGCCCATTAAATAACATTTCCGTCAGGGTGATAGTGAATGGGGTGCTCTCAGATGCTTTCCCGATCACTAACGGGACCAGACAGGGTTGCCCGCTCTCGCCCTTACTATTTGTGCTTTCCCTAGAGCCATTCCTGTGTCATGTGACACTAAACCCGCGATCCATCTAAGTCGGCTATTAGACTGGTGCCGACATAAAGACACCAAAATTTGGACATGGCTGGAACAAGCACAGACTGTCACTCCCCTCCAGAGGGCCCCATGGTGCTTTGCAGCTTTACCACGGAACCTCAAACGCCAACCTCTGATTGGCACCACCGTCAAAAAATAAGTGCACAACTGATATCTCACTCCTCCCTTTTTACCCGTCATTCAATTCTACGACCCATATTGGGTAATTCCCAGTTTGATCCGGGCATGAGAGACGGGAAGTTCTGCGATTTGCATGAGGCGGGGCTGTTTCAAGCCTCCCACTTCGGCGCCATGGGTCGGAGGAAAACGGTTGTGGAGCTGTCAGATCCTGATGGCCAGTTCCGTCTGGATTTCATGAGAGCCCTTCAACCTAACCACTTTCTTACCAGCCTACCACCTCCCACAACTACCAACCAGCCCCTCACGTCTCTGGAGGAACTCTGTATAGGGACGGAAGTGCTGTCACCCTCACTGACATACAATGTACTCATCAAACCACCAGGGGAAATGGAGCTTCCAAACCTCACCAAGTGGGAAAGGAAACTGAATTGCACTTTCCCACATACTTAAATTTACACACAAATCCTCCATGTGCACAAAGATTCAGGAAACGAATTACAAGCCCCTCACGCGCTGGTATAGAACCCCAGCCCTATTAAATACATTAAATAAATTTTTTCCTACAACATCAGATCTTTGCTGGCGCTGCCAAAAGGAAAGGGGCAGACTACTGCACATTTGTTGGTCCTGCCCCCGACTCTGGGAATTCTGGGAGGAGGTCCACTGAATAGTTCAAAAATTCGCAGATCGTGCGTTCACGTATGACCCGTCGTTCTTTCTTTTACACGTCATTGACACCCCTGCCTGGGTTTATAAAAAAACTGTTGTACGCTACTGGTTGGATGCAGCCAAGGCGTGCATACCACTCCATTGGAAATCCCCACACCCGCCGATGACTCAAAAAGGTCGATGACATCAATAAGATGGAAGACCTAATCCTAACAAGCCAAGATGGGCATGAAGCATATTCCGATACATGGCAATTGTTTAATATCTTTAAATATTCAGCAGAAGGACAGGCTCTCAGGGGAGAAGGCCCAATAACCTGAGACATTCTAGACCATCTACAGAAGTTCCCCACGACAGGCCGTACACCCTACAGTTGATATCAATGCCTGCTGGGTGGAAGATAGAACTCATGTCCGTTAACCCCCCCCCCCGCCCCTCCATCTGTTTCCTTCCCTATAACCCCCTCTTCTTTCTCTATCTTCTGTCACTGCCCGCTTTTCGACTATTTCTATCATCTACTACTATTATATATGTTGTAAAAGAAAGGGAACTGGGCCCACAGGGCTAGGGTGTATTCATTTAACACGGAAACACCAGGCTGGACAGTAGACTTCCAACTGCCCCGTCGGGGATTAGACCCACGGCAGAGGCTTACCAAGACAGCCTTCCGGCTCCAAAAAACACATCTATCTGGGAGGAGGGGATATTCTACATCAACTTTATAAATGTTTTATGTTATGTACGCATGTTCCTCTTTTTGATGTACCTCCTTTTTGTACCAATGTCACCGTGATTGCCATGTATTTGTGGTTAATGTGGACCGGTTTCCTGTTATAAATAATAAAAATAATAATAATAATAATAAAAAAAAAAGAACATTTCCGTGCATGTCAAGGCGGATTCGCCGCTAACAGGGCGCTGGGGCCAGGGGCAAGCCGCAAGGCCAGGGGAAGAAAAAGCCCTGGGTCCAAAATTATTTTAAACTCGGCACCGAGCCCTCCTTTTGAGGGGACGCCCCCACTCCATTGGGTGGGGGAAAGGCTGCTGCACTTTGTGGACATTTGGAGAACAACAATTCAGGACAGGTAACCTCCAATTATTATATCTTAGACTTACAAGCTGGAGTTGCGGGGTGTTCCCTCTGAGGTTTTTAAGATCCAGCGTTCTCTTGCATCCCTTCAAAATGAAATGTATTGCTTCAGGCACTACATCATCTTGTGGGTCAAAGAGTGATTGTAGAGGTTTCTGGATCCGAAAGGAGACCCAATGCCCATTTGGAACTTAAGATCCCTGAACAAGCATCTATTGATATAGTCCTTTCAGATGGAGTCCGTCCGCTCAGTAGTAACTTCACTCCAGAGGGGAGATTTTCTAGCCTCCCATCTATTTAAAAGACGCCTATTTGCGCGTACCTATCTTTCAGCCTCATCAGAGGTTTCAGTTTGTGGCTCTACCCTTCGGGCTTGCTACAGCTCTCTGGGTGTTCACAAAGGTCCTAGCATCCGTACTGGGTCTTTTAAGGGCCCAAGGGATCCTGGTGCTTGGGTATCTGGATGACCACCTGCTCAGAGATCACTTCTTACAGGCTCTAGAACAGAGCATAATATAAACAGTGAGGTATTTGAAAAGCTTAGGCTGGATCATAAATACTGAAAAGTCAGCCTTTAAACCAGCTCAAAGTCTAAAGTATTTAGGTCTGATCCTAGACACGGTCCAAGCAAGAACATTCTTGCCACCTGTAAGGATCTGTTCCCTGAAGGTTCAGGTGCATCAGATAAGGGGAATCCATTCGCCTCTATATGAGTCTTCTAGGGAGGATGGTGTCCTCCTTTGAGGCAGTGCCCTATGCCCAGTTCCATTCCAGGCCTTTACAGCAAGACATCGTGTTGGCTTGGAACAAAAGAGGAAAAGCCATTATCCAATGTGCTTATCCCCTCCGGCACACTTAAGCCTAAACTGGTGGCTGCAGGATCAGAAACTGTGAAAGGGCAAAATCCTTTCTCCCGGTAACTTAGAGAGTACTAGAAGGGCTCACAGCTCAGAGGAAATGGTCAAGGGCAGAACAGATCCTGCTTATCAACATCCTGGAATTAAAGGCAGTACGTCTGGCCCTACGGTCCTGGACGGTGGCACTTCAGGACTACCCTATCGGGGTTTAGTCCGACAATGCCACTGCAGTGGCCTATATAAACCACCACCAAGGCGGTACCAGGAGTCGTTCAGCTCTGAAGGAGGTGACCTACATACTAGCCTGGGCAGAGGGACATATGCCGATTTTTATATTGGCAGTCCATATCCCGGGAGTAGAGAACTGGAAGGCAGATTATCTCAGCCACCAGCAAATCTGCCTGGGGAATGGTGTTCCAGGAAATTTTCCAACATTGGGGATGGTCAGAGGTCGACCCACTGGCATCCATGGTCAACAACAAGCTACAGCAGTTTGCCAGAGGATCTCTTGTTCGGGACACAATCAGAGCAGATGCTCTGGTAGTTCCATGGAGCCAGTATTCCTTGGTTTATGCTTTCCCTCTGATCCATCTCCTTCCACATTTGTTGTGCTCGATTTGGAGAAAGGGAGTCGGGACCAGTGGTGTGGAGTTGCATCTCGGGAACAGTGGTGTCTACCCTATTCAATGCTAGAAAAGCTGTTGTTAGGAAGATTTATTGTAAGGTCTGGAAGACTTGTATTGCTTGGTGTCAAGCTAAAAAATGGCATCCTCGTAATATGTGATTGCAAGAATTCTCTTTTCTACAGTCTCCTGTGGAAAACACATTGGCTTTGAGTACAATCGGAGGTCAAGTTTCAGCCCTATCGGTATTTTTCTAAATGCCTTTAGCCTCCCATCCACTGATCCAAACCTTTATGCCGGGAGAAACTCTCCCCCCCCCCATTAGGTCACCTATATGTCCTTGGGACGTTATATTGGTGCTGTCTGTGTTACAGAAGCAACTGTTTAAACTTTAAACCTATTAAGGAAATTCCATTAGACTTGCTGTCACAAGCTAGCCTTCCTGATGGCCATCTCTTTGGCTAGAAGGGTTTTGGAGTTGGCGGCCCTTTTTTGCAGGGAACCATACTTGATCCTTCACCACGACAGGGTCGTGTTAAGACCTGTTCCATCCTTTTTGCCAAAAGTGGTGTCGGCCTTCCATTTAAATCAGGACATTATTTTGTCTTTTTCTCTCTGCCTCATTCGGTGGAAGAAAGGCGACTGCATTCTTTGGACGTTGTCCGGGTAGTCGAGGTTTATTTGTCTAGATCTGCAGAGATCCGAGGAACAATCGTGTTTCGATCTACCATTGACTATATAGTGCAAAAGGCTTGTTTGGATACAGCGTGATTGGATAGATAGGTGTGTCCTCCTATCAAGTTTTGGTAACTCTAATGGAGATTGTTTAGTCGGATTGTATAGTATATGGCCACCTTTATACACCTAAAATAAACCAGTTGTGCTTTCGGCCCCGTTAATTGTTAATGGCACTCCAAACGCGCAATAAAAAAATGAAAACCGCAACGTGCCAAAATGCCCCATGAGCTACTTTATGCACCTCGAAGGATACTCGCACCAAAAAATTGCGCTCCCTTTATGCTTCATGAATGAGGCCTGAAAGTGAAATTGGTGTGTTTACACCCTCCCCCTCCCTGAGCAAGACCTGGATTACAAGAACATAGACCGCTTAATATCTCCCTCCCATGTACTTGTTTAAAGCTGACCATACGCTATGCAATCTTTGTACAATTTCCTTTTAAATATACCCAAACTATGTAATGGGAGGACCCACCTGAACTATCCATTCAGTTTGTATGAAATCAGGCAGGCCCTTGCACAACATAGTTGATGGTAGAGCTAAAGGAGATTGCACTGTCAGACGGTATGTGGTGTATGGCCAAGTTAAAGAAAGAAGTAGGGAAGTTGGTGTAAAAGGTAGTATAGTAATGTTGTCCAGAATGGTAAAACGCGCCCTATTCTGTGATGCAATATGACAATGCATGGAAGGGATTTGAAGTTCCTGGAAGGTCACATTATGATGCAGGAAGTCAGGGCTATGAAAGCATTTTCTTTACGTTTTGAACAAAGAGATGAAAACTCAAAGCTTCTGTGAACTAGGTAATTGAGAGAGAGAGAGAGAGAAGCACACTGGGATGGCTTGGGCAGAATAGACATTAGAAAAGGTCAACGTGGCCCTTTACAACTTTTTTGAGCCTGTTCTGTTTGGTGACTGGACATCACATAATTTAATCACTCGAAAATATTTCACTGATCAATATCCATTAAAGGAAGCTTGTAATTGAAAAATAAAATCTGCCTCTGCTGCTGTGACGAATCTTCCCCCGCCACCCAGGGGCCCTCTCCTTCTTCCCCCGCCACCCAGGGGCCCTCTTCTTCCCCCGCCACCCAGGGGCCCTCTCCTTCTTCCCCCGCCACCCAGGGGCCCTCTCCTTCTTCCCTCCCGCCACTTCCTACTGATGCGGGGACATGCCCACTGCCCGATGACTCCACATCCTAAGATTAAATCGGATGGCTGCCCACGCTACGCCGCTGCCTCCGTGTCCTCCCCGTGGCCCCTTACCTGGCTCTGCTGCTCTACAGTGCTTTCTTTCGGCTCGGCCCAGCTGTCCTCCACCATCACACCTCTGGCTGGGAATGCCACGGCCACCCTGAATGCTTCCAGGTCAATGTTCTGATGGCTTTTCTCTCCCCCCTGGAGCTCCATGCTCCACATGCTGGTCGCCTTCGCCGCCGCCACTCATCAGCGGCAGCGCCAGTACAGACAGGCCGAGCCATCCTTCAGCCCTATCCCTTCATGTCCCTGCCATCATGTGCACACAGCATGGCTCCTCACAGCCATTAAGATGAATGTGACAAGGGGGAGGAGCCGCGATGATGTCAGCCCACATTTCAATTCAACTGATCTCTGCATCGATGCAGAATCAAGCAAGGCTGTATCCCGATGCACCGATTATTTTCAACACCCCTATTTGTTAGTAAATTATTTAATACCATTTGGTTCTGGTGCATTTGCAAGCATCATAAGTGCACTTAAGGTACTTGAGATTTCCCAAGAAAGAGTATGTTTGAGGCTAAATCTCTTATGTTAAAGGCTACGTCCCCACCCCCGCCCCCCCTTTTTTTTTCTAAAATAAAACGGCTTTTCATTTATTCTACACACCCTTACCTCACCATCTTTATGACTGTTTGAAAACCTAGTTCCATCACTTCTGTCTTCCTGAACAGACCAGCTGAGGGTAGATGATGGAGGGGGTGTGCTAATGAGGTCAGCTGCTCAACTCCCTCCTGTGTCATGACCTCAAGTTTGTTCAGGAAATAAAGCAGAAGTAATGGAGCAGTGTATTTTAACAGCCATAAATACAGTGAGGTAGGCGTGGGTATAATAAATGTAAAGATTGTTGCTACATAGGGGAGCTGGAATTTATAAAAAAAAAGTGACCTCTGCCTTTTAAGGTGGGTTTAGCTGTATGGCGAAAAAAATGAATAAGGTGAGTTAAGGCATTCTCATTGTGAAGCTGTGTATAGGAAGCATTTAGAGATGCTAGCAGCAGTAATTTATTGGCACTTGCAGTCCTGTCAATAAACCATAGTTGGAGTGTACCCTTTCCATTAGCCTTACATTTTTTAATGTAATGTGGAAGTAGTTTTTAATTTGATAGGAACCAGTAACATTCATTATTGGTTTAAAGAGCAAGCTGGGTATATTTAAAGTTATCATTTGGATGGTGCTAGCTTATTGGGCTATTTATTAGACTGCCAACCATCCCATTAGATCATATATATTGCTTCTTAGCCAGTGACCTTGTTAGAATGAAGAGTGGAAGCTACTGCTGGTCCTTGTTTAAAACTCGATAGGATTTATCGTTTTCTGTTTAAATGCCACCTTTGTGGACAGAGATTTGATGTCTAGCTCAATTTACTTGTTTCGGGTTGCCCTCAGTGTCATCTCCAGAATACAGCACAATCTATTTTACAGGTTGAAAACGGCATCTGAGGAACTTGCACAGACGCAGCTGTCACTTGTGAGCAAAGAGGAACTCCTGGCTGAAAAAGAGAAAGATATTGAAGAATCTGCCAACGCCTGTGAAAAAAAGTCTGAGTAAGTGTCTTGTTTGTATTGCACAACAGGTGGTTGGTCTAGTCATGCAACTCTGGTGTCTTTTCGGTTCTTTCTGACTAATTTCATTGAAGAATCAAACTTTTTTTTGTGAGTAGATTGTATATATTTTTATTAAAGAACAACTCCCAAGTAGCAAGTGAAACTGAACTGTGAGATTTAGATTCTCTGTTTCCGTTTTTAATTAGCCAAATGCATTCCAAGTGCTTTAGAATTAAAGGCGTGTTATGTCTTTTTATGGTTGTTTTTTTCTTTACAAATTGTGGTATAGCCTGTCCCCCTTGCCACCATGTTACATAGAGAGACCCTTGCTCTGTGTATGAAAGCGGTGGTTCCTGATATCCAACACATCCCCTTGCTGAGTCAGAGCTAGAGCTCGCCAATTAGTAGGGAGCATGCGCTTTCTGATTTCAGAGCTATAGTTTTGACTCTGTAAGATGTGTCAGATCTTTGCTTCCTCACGGACAGCAATGGTCTCAGTCTGCAGCATGTTGGCAGGAGACAAGCTTTACTACTGAGTCAATTTACTAAATCAAATGAACAATAAAGCTTTGCGCACCTTTTTTGTTTTCATGCATTTTTTTATTTTTTTTGTGCCAGTGTACAACACCACAAAAATGTCCACCCGATCCGTTCTGGATACATTTCTGCATGCACGTTTTTAACATCTTTTTTTTTTTTTCACTGTACTGGGGTCCAGTGTATTTTTGATGAAATTTACTGTGTTCCAGTGCTGTGCAGATCAAAAGCAGCATGTTGTATTCATCTTTTCTGAAACTAAAAAGCACTGCACTAGTGTGAACTATTTCATTAGAACGCGTAACCTACCAAGGGCTGGTTCACACCACAAAAACGCACTACAGATGCGTTCCGAATGCATTTCTCCATGTGCATTTTTAACGTGTTTTTGACCCATTCTGGTGTGTTTTTTGAAGCATTTTCGGTTGCATTTCCAATGCTTTTGTTCTCCTTTTTTCTTTTTTTTTTACAGTACTTGGGTCTGGTACATTTTTGATGCTTTTATTCTGCATCAAAAACCCATGGAAGGTAGGTTATATCGATTGCAATGGCAAACCGGGCAATTAAGGCGGGCTGCTGCAATTTTAACAGGTTACATGTTACACCCTGAATATGGATGTAACATGTTACAAAAGGTGAACTTGTCTTTTAAGTTAAGCTTAAAGTGGTTGTAAAGGCAGAAGTTTGTTTTAACGTAATGCATTTTATGTTATCAACAGCCTTCTGTGTGCAGCTGCCCCCCTAATTCTTTTCTGAGCCCCATCTCTATTCAGCAATGTTGCATGAGATACTCGGCTGGCCAGGACTCCCCTGCTTATTGGCTGAGATGGCAGCGCTGCGCTATTGGCTCCCGCTGCTTTCAATCAAAGTCAGCCAGCCAATTGGGAGATAAAGGGGGTGGGGCCAGGCCACGCCTCTGTGTCTGCATGGATATGCAGAGCTGCAGCTCGGCTTTGGTGCCCCCATAGCAAGCTGCCTGCTGTGGGGACACTTAACAGAAGGGAGGGGCCAGGAGGACCGAAGAGGGACCTGAGAAGAGGAGGATCCAGGCTGCTCTGTGCAAAACCCTTGCACAGAGCAGGTAAGTATAACCTGTTTATTAAAAATTATATTTTTAAGGGGAAAAGAATAAGACTTTACAATCACTTTAAAAAAAGTAGTATAGTTTCCTGAAGAAGAAAAATAAAAAAGTGCCCTCATGCAGGTCTAAGCCATGACGATGAGTACATCTTAAGAGACTTGCCTACAAATGGAGCCCTCCAGCGTTGGGCTGTCTTGGCTTTCCTTGGTCTCATCACTTTTTTCTTAACCTGGTCTTCCTTTTGGGTACCTAATCTTCTGCCTCTCTTGATTGATCGAGCTGGGGTGAGGTCACTCTTGCGCATGCGTACAGGAGTCACTTCGCCATGTAAATGCTGTCTGCTCAGATCGCATTACCCACTTGAATGGGCTGACTGCAAGTAGCACCTGTAGTCTAGAGACACTGAAAATTATTGAAATTACACACCTTTCACATGACTGGATAATTGAAGTGATTCTTCTCATTTTACTGTGTGCCCATTGGCTGAACATTCACAAATCCTTTAAAATTTGATGTAATGTGTTGTATTGCATAGCTGCCATTTATAAACCATTTGTAATCCTAAACATGTTAACGTTTTAGTTATTTTTTGGGGAAGCACGTTATCAAATCTATTATATCTTCAGTTTCATTCAACATATTTTTCAATTTTTTATTTATTTTTTGTTTTAGTGTTGTGCTTCTCTTAAATCGGAAACAAGCACTTGAAGAGCTTAAACAGACAATCCAACATCTGAAATGTACAGAAACAAAACTAACTGCTCAGAAGGAGCTTTTGGATCAAAAGGTGCAAGAGAATGATGGGAAGGAACCTCCCCCTGTAGTGAATTATGAGGAAGATGCTAGATCTGTAACTTCTATGGTGAGCAGGCTACTGCAAATTTTTTCTTAACTGTGAATTTTATGCATATCAGTTGAACAAAGGATAGGGAAAGCGTACCAACATTTGGCCATCACTTTACTTTTAGTAATCGGTGTGCTCTTTAAAGTGTATTTTTTTTTTTTTTACAGGTTAGTAGCTGTCTAGTCTGCTTTTTTTTTTTTCCCCTTTATTAATTTTTCCATTACAGTACATTTCATACTTGGTATATAAATACTTTAAGGACCGCCTCCTGCACATATACGTCGGCGGAATGGCACCGCTGGGCACATCCACGTACAGGTACGTCCTGTACTAGTACCCAGCTGTGGGTCGCAGGCGCCCGCCCGCGACCCGGTCCGAAGCTCCGAGACCGCGTGACTCGCGGACCCGATCGCCGCTGGCATCCCGCGATCGGTCCCTGGAGCTGAAGAACGGGGAGAGCCGTGTGTAAACACGGCTTCCCCGTTCTTCACTGTGGCGCTGACATTGATCGTGTCATCCCTTTTATAGGGAGACACAATCGATGACGTCACACCTACAGCCACACCCCCCTGCAGTTGTAAACACACTTCAGGGAACACATAACCCCATCAGCGCCTCTTGTGGTTAACTCCCAAACGGCAACTGTCATTTTCACAATAAACAATGCATTTTAAATGCATTTTTTTGCTGTGAAAATGACAATGGTCCCAACAATGTGTCAATATTGTCCGAAGTGTCCGCTATAATGTCGCAGTCACGAAAAAAATCGCTGATCGCCGCCATTAGTAGTAAAAATATTTTTTTTATAGAAATGCAATAAAACTATCCCTTATTTTGTAAACGCCATAAATTTTGCGCAAACCAACCGATAAACGCTTATTGCGTTTTTTTTTTTACCAAAAATAGGTAGAAGAATACATGTCGGCCTAAACTGAGGAAAATTTTTTTTTATATATTTTTGGGGGATATTTATTATAGCAAAAAGTAAAAAATATAGCATTTTTTTCAAAATTGTCGCTCTATTTTTGTTTATAGCGCAAAAAAAAAAAAACGTAGAGGTGATCAAATACCACCAAAAGAAAGCTCTATTTGTGGGGAAAAAAGGACGCCAATTTTGTTTGGGAGCCACGTCGCACGACCGCGCAATTGTCAGTTAAAGCGACGCAGTGCCGAATCGCAAAAAGAGGCCTAGTCTTTTACATGCATTTTGGTCCGGATCTTAAGTGGTTAAACATTCACACATACATTTACCTAAACAAACATACTCAATATACTCCCAATATCAAAAAATATAAGGTCTCGTCCCATTGATATACTCTATGGTCTAATCCTTCTATTGTTAACATATCTAGAGATTTGGCTCCCCGTATTCTGTTTCTCCAATACAGAGGTCAAGGACACTGGAGGTGCATGTTATATTGGGAAGAAAGGAAAAAAAAAGAGGGGGAAAAGGAAAAGAGAGACTATACATCTAGTCTGCTCTTGATGAAGACAAAGGGCAACCGTGGTTATAGTGGATTGCATAGGACAGGGGTGTCAAACGGAATTTCTTTGTGGGCTGCATCAGCATTATGATTGCTCTCAAAGGGGCCGGTTGTATCTGTAAGATTAGATGTCCAGCGCATCCCCTCCCCTTTTACATTAGATGTCAAGAGCCACCCAACCATCAGAAGTTGAGTCCCCCACTCTCCCTTACATCACATTACACCCCCTTTCCTTATGCTGCTGCTGGGCAGAAGCTGGATGCATTGCTTGAAAGCATAAAGTTTTGGCTTCTGGAGGAGGACCAGAGGAGGGCTGGAGCTTTCCTGCAGCTGCAGAGAGATGCGAGGGCCACATGAAATGGCCTGGAGGGCCAGATTTGGCCCACGGGCCTTGTGTTTGACACCTGTGGCCACTACTTAACCCTTTCACTGCAGCGTTGTTTACACACACTACCCCTGCCCCATGTTACAAGCACATACATGCGTAAACCCAATCGTCAGGTGTGAATACTCTGGCAGATGACTATTGCTTTACAAATGTTACATATCTACTTGAAGGCCAGGTCTCTTTTGTTTACAAATGAAAAATCAGTAATTTTTGCTGGAAAATTCTTTAGAACACCCAAACATATATACATATATATACAAAAATGGTGGGTTTTGGAAAAAATATTCACATATTCACACTCGTACCGCCTTTAAAGCATCTGATCACACAAAGATTTATGTGTTCAGATGCTTTGCCCATTTAAAAATGGTGCTGTTTACAACCGGGAAAAGGAAAGTGATGTTGCTTCCTGTTTTCTTTACCACAGAACCCATCGGGGGACCTTCTCTGTGGTAAGGCGGTGAAATTAACTGCCCTCACCCGCCACCTTTAAAAGCAATCCAGCAGCTAATTGGCAATTCTGATGGCTTTTAGGCTGGGTTCACACACGTTTGACCGAGGGTTAGTGCCTTGGAACCGGTGTATGTCTGTTTACCGGTTAAGGACGCACAGAACCCTTTTTCAATCGAGACCGCGGACATGTGTGAACCGGCTCCATTGACAGTCGGTCACACTAGTATGTCAAACCCGCATCCAATTGGCATATGCGTGAACCCAACCTTACAAGAAAGGCTTTAAAAAATGAGTCCGGGACGATGCCTGTAGCTGCAGGCATCATCCCAATACAATCATTTAAAGCCAAATCACGTACAGGTACAGGCCTTTGATTTGGCTATGCATACTAGCCCATTATGCTTTTACTTTGCAGGGTTTACATCCTCTTTAAAGCATTGCCTATAGACGTTTAAGTGTCAGATTAGTTGCTATTTCACAGGCATTTATAGTTTTTTAAGGCTTGACATTGGCCGACAAGTTAGAGGGGCTTTTAAACTGGGCGACGGGGAGGGAGGGAGGGTTCAGAGGTATAAATGGTCAGTGCGGAACAAATTCCAGATGGTAGTATTGGAGGTATCAGTGGTAGGTTGACTAAAGCACCTAAACCCAATGTTGGTACAGTAACAAGTCCTATTTGCAACCTCAGAACACCCAATAAGGAGATGGTATGTGTCTGGGTTAAACTACGTGGCATGTTCACCAATTCCAGGAGTCTGGCAGACAAGATGCGAGAACTGGAGCTACTGTTGTACGAGGAGGGTTTCGATTTTGTTGGAATTTCAGAGACTTAATTCAACAGCTTTCATGATTGGCTGGCAACCATTCAAGGGTATTCCCTATATCGTAGGGATAGCGAGGGTAAAAACGAGGGGTATGCCTGTATATCAAAAATGTATGTACAAGTGAATGTGAGAGACAACATCACTAATCGAGCAAGGGAGGAGGTGGAATCCTTATGGGTAGAGATACAAAGGGAGGAAACTAAGGGGAGAGTAATACTGGGCGTATGCTATAGGCCCCCTAACCAGGGGAAAGAGGGGGAGGCGGACCTCGTATCACACTTTGGATTGGCAGCAAGGATGGGAAGTGTCATTATAACAGGGGATTTTATTTATCCAGACAGACTGGGTGGAAGGAACCGCACATTCATCGTAAGCTCGCCATTTCCTAATTGTCTTGAAGGAGAATTTCATTGGTCAGATAGTAAATGCACCAACAAGAAACAAATCATTACTAGACCTACTGATTGGCAACAATACAGACCTGATAACGCATGTGGAAATACGGGGCAATTTAGGAAACGGTGATCACAGGTCAATTAGTTTCAGTATAAATCACACAAATGGGAAACATAAAGGGAATACAAAGATACTGAATTTCAAAAGAGCCAAATTCCCTCTAGAAGATACTAAATTGGATAAAATCTTGGGCACAAAGAACACAAAGGAAAAATGGATATGATTTAAGAGCAAATTAAAATGGTGAATTAGGCAGTGCATCCCTATAAGAAATTTAAAATAGCTAATTAAGGTCCTGGGTGGCTTAACTTGGTTAAATGGGGAGTCCTCAAAATGGTCTGGGGTGGAAAGCGGGGTCCCCCAGGGTTCTGTGCTGGGACCAATCCTGTTTAATTTGTTCATTAACAACCTGGAAGATGGGATAAACGGCTCAATCTAAGTAAGTTTTTGCGGACAATACTAAGTTAGGCAGGGCAATAATTTCTCTGCAGGATGTGTAAACCTTGCAAGATTTGAACAAATAAATGTGTTGGGCAACTACATGGCAAATGAGTTTTAATGTAGAAAAATGTAAAATAATGCTTTTGGGTGGCAAAAATATTAATGCAATCTACTCATTGGGGGAAGAACCTCTGGGGGAAATCTAGTATCGGAAAGGATCTGGGGGTCCTAGTAGATGATAGGCTCGGCAGTGACATGCAATGCCAAGCTGCTGCAAGCAAACCAAGCGGAATATTGGCATGCATTAAAAGGGGATTAGCGCCAGAGATAAAACGCTAATTCTCCCACCCTACAAGATTCTGGTCTGGCCTCACCTGGAGTATGCCATCTTGTTCTGGGCACCAGTCCTCGGGAAGGATGCGCTGGGACTGGAGATAGTCCAGAGAAGGGCAACAAAGCTAATAAAGGGACTGGAGCACCTTGGTTATGAGGAAAGGTTATGAGCACTGAACTTATTCTCTGTGGAGAAGAGAGGCTTGTGAGGGGATACGATTTATATGTACTGGTGACCTTACAACAGGGAAAAACTATTCCGCGGAAAGAAATGTAAAAAAGACACGCGCCCATTCACTAAGTTTAGAAGAGAAGCGGTTTAACCTTAAACCGCGTAGCTGGTTCTTTACTGTAAGAGCAGTAAGCATGTAGAATTCTCTTCCACTGGCAGTGGTTTCAGCGGGGAGGGTTTATGATCTAAAAAAATTATTAGATGGACACCTGACTGACCACAACATACAGGGATATACAATGTAATGCTGACAAATAATAACATAGGTTGGACTTGTCTTTTTTTTCAACCTCACCTAATATGCAACTATGTGACATGTTGGTTATCTATCTATCCAAAGCAGTCACTGTTTATATTTAGCCTAAAAGTGGGTAAAATATTGTGTTTGTCCCGAACAAACTATTTTTAAAGTAAAACTAAAGTTGGAGATCAGCTTTAACACTGTTCAGCTATAATTGGTGAGTAAGGAATAACAATAGATAAAGAGCAAATAAGTCCACCAAAATACCACCACGTGAACACAGGAAGCCCCTCTCGGGGATGCACTTACCACAAGGATAAATATAATTTGCCTTCAAACCACAGCAACCTTCCTTCCCTCCTTTTTTTTGAACCTCTTACACCATATACAGAGATGGGATCCACTTGGGCTCATGCAAACAACAACAAAGTACACTACATAGCGTGATACTGTTTAAAACTTTGTTTCCCCATGCGCCCCCCTCTCAATATAAGCATACAATGTAAAAAATCAATCCAGCAAAAGTGCGAATGCATAAATTCTCGTTACACGAGAGATGTAAATACCGGTGCCGCCAGCCGTCTGTATGATGACAAACACTTCCGCACTTTTGCTGGATTGTTTTTTTACATTGTACGTATATATTGAGAGGGGGGCGCATGGGGAAACAATAACGGTTTAAACAGTATCACGCTATGGAGTGTACTTTGTTGTTGTTTGCATGAGCCCAAGTGGATCCCATCTCTGTATATGGTGTAAGGAGGTTCAAAAAAGGAGAGAAGGAAGGTTGCTGTGGTTTGAAGGCAAATTATACTTATCCTTGTGGTAAGTGCATCCCCGAGAGGGGGCATGCTGTGTTCACGTGGTGGTATTTTGGTGATTGGTGGACTGTGAAGAGGATTTTTTCCACCGCTATTAACAAACTGCACCACTTTGAGCACCTCTCCTTATTTATCTGCATTGTTTTCCTTTATGAAGAGTATTACATAAAGAAGTTTGTTCACCTCAACGAGAACAAAAGCGCTGCTACAATATTTACTGGACTTATTTGCTCTTTATCTATTGTTGTTCTTTATATACCTTTTAATCTAAGTGGCTGCTATAATTATATGTGATTTAAGGTGGCTTGCCTATCACACTATATATCATTATTTTCATCACTCGCACTTTAACCCCCTGAGTGGTGCTTAGAGAAGAGGGTAGACGTAGCACTTGTTTCATAATTGGTGAGTACCTATCAATAAAATAGTCAAACTAGATTAGCCCTCTGAGGATTGGTTGCTTTGAAATATGCTTTTTTACCATAGCTTCGACCCTTTTAACCACTTAAGCCCCGGACCATATTGCTGCCTAAAGACCCAAGGGGTTTTTACAGTTCGGGACTGCGTCGCTTTAACAGACAATTGCGCGGTCGTGCGACGTGGCTCCCAAACAAAATTGGCGTCCTTTTTTCCCCACAAATAGAGCTTTCTTTTGGTGGTATTTGATCACCTCTGCGGTTTTTATTTTTTGCGCTATAAACAAAAATAGAGCGACAATTTTGAAAAAAAATTCAATATTTTTTACTTTTTGCTGTAATAAATATCCCCCAAAAACATATATATAAAAAATGTTTTCCCTCAGTTTAGGCCGATACGTATTCTTCTACCTATTTTTGGTAAAAAGAATCGCAATAATCGTTTATCGGTTGGTTTGCGCAAAATTTATAGCGTTTACAAAATAGGGGATAGTTTTTTTGCATTTTATTTTTTTTTATTTTTTTTACTACTAATGGCGGCGATCAGCGATTTTTTTTCGTGACTGCGACATTATGGCGGACACTTCGGACAATTTTGACACATTTTTGGGACAATTGTCATTTTCACAGCAAAAAATGCATTTAAATTGCATTCTTTATTGTGAAAATGACAGTTGCAGTTTGGGAGTTAACCACAGGGGGCGCTGTAGGAGTTAGGGTTTACTTTGTGTGTGTTTACTAGTGTAGGGGGGTGTGGCTGTAGGAATGATGTCATCGATCGTGTCTTCCCTATAAAGGGAATGACACGATCGATGCGCCGACACAGTGAAGCACGGGGAAGCCGTGTTTACACACGGCTCTCCCCGTTCTTCAGCTCCGGGGAGCGATCGCGACGGAGCGGCTATAAACAAATAGCCGCGCCGTCGTCCCGGATCGCTCCCCGAGGGGACCCGACCTCCGCATGTACCGGGGGGGGGGTCCCGATCGGACCCCCCACCCACGTCTAGCAGAGGACGTACAGGTACGTGATTGTGCCTGTCCGTGCCATTCTGCCGACGTATATCTACATGAGGAGGTCGGGAAGTGGTTAATGGAAAGTGTAAATAAGCTAACTGCCTAGAATTTCAAATGGAGAATTTTAATTGTGCCAATGGTACAGGGCTTACCCAAGGCTGCTTATGCCATACAAAGGCAGACCACCCCCCCGTGTATACAAAGGAAGGCTTTGAATCTGGAGACACAGTAATGTGTTTTCTCTGATTCCTCAAATAAACAAATATAGCACTAACCTGGCTGTAGATAATCTCCCAGGCCATTCACCCTTTCTACAAATCCTGTACGTCTGCACTTTCCTCAACTAGATACATTCCCCAAGTCCAAAATAAAGACAAAAAGGTATGTAGATACAGTGAGGGAAAAGGGTTTTTAACCCCCCCCCCCGACAAACGATCAGTCTATAATTTAATGGTTTATTTTAACAGTGAGAGACGGAATAACAACAAAAACATCCAGAAAAACACAATTTCAAAAAAATAAATTGATTTGCATTTTAATTAGTAAAATTAAGTATTTGACCCCTTCGCAAAACATGAATTAGTACTTGGTGGCAAAACCCTTGTTGGCAATTAGAGGTCAGACGTTTCTTGAAGTTGGCCACATCTCAGGATGGATTTTGTCCCACTCCTCTTTTTAGATCCTCTCCAAGTCATTACGTTTTTGAGGCTGACGTTTTGGTAACTCGAACCTTCAGCTCCCTCCACATATTTTCTGTGGGATTAAGGTCTGGAGACTGGCTAGGCCACACCAGAGCCTTAATGTGCTTCTTTTTTAGCCACTCCTTTGTTGCCTTGGTCCTGTGTTTTGGGTCATTATTCTGCTGGAATACCCATCCATGGCCTATTTTCAATGCCCTGGCTGAGGGAAGGAGGTTTGCACCCAAGATTTGAGGGTACATGTCCCAGTCCATCATCCCTTTTTAATGCAGTGAAGTTGTCCTGTCCCCTTAGCAAAAAACATAATGTTTCCACCTCCACGTTTGACCACCTTCTGTAAAAAACTTGAGACTGGGGCCGAGGTTTACCTTCCAGCACGACAACGACCCTAAACATACAGATAGAGCTACAATGAAATGGCTTAGAATTGGATCAAAGCATATTCATGTACTAGAATAGCCCAGTCAAAGTTCAGACCTAAATCCAATTGAGAATCTGTGGCAAGACTTGAAAATTGCTGTTCACAGATGCTCTCCATTGAATTTGACAGATTTTGAGCTATTTTACAAAGAAGAATGTGCAAAAATGTCACTCTAGATATACAATACTGGTAGAGATATACCCAAAAAGACTTGCAACTGTAATTTTAGCAAAAGGTGGTTCTACAAAGTATTGACTCAGGGGGGCTGAATACAAATGCACGCCACACTTTTCACATATGTATTTGTAAAAAAAAATGTTGAAAACCATTTATCATTTTCCTTCCACTTCACAATTATGTGCCACTTTGTGTTGGTCTATCACATAAAATCCCAATAAAATAAGTTTTTGGTTGCAACATGACAAAATGTGTAAATTTTCAAGGGGCATGAATACTTTATCAAGGCACTGTAAATCTAATCGATTGCTTTGATAGTAATTAACATGGAAAACTGTGTACATTGTTCAGCTGAAAGATCCGTTTTTGTATGTTATGTTTTCGGCTTCCTCTGGATCAACTGTGGGTATAGAATTTTGTATATGCATCAATCGTGTCATCCCTTTTTATAGGGGGACACAATCGATGACGTCACACCTACAGCCACACCCCCCTACAGTTGTAAACACACATCAGGGAACACATAACCCCATCAGCGCCCCCTTGTGGTTAACTCCCAAACGGCAACTGTCATTTTCACAATAAACAATGCATTTTAAATGCATTTTTTGCTGTGATAATGACAATGGTCCCAAAAATTTGTCAAAATTGTCCGAAGTGTCCGCCATAATGTCGCAGTCACGAAAAAATCGCTGATCGCCGCCATTAGTAGTAAAAAAAAAAAAAAAATTAATAAAAATGCAATAAAACTATCCCCTATTTTGTAAACGCTATAAATTTTGCGCAAACCAACAGATAAACGCTTATTGCATTTTTTTTTTTTACAAAAAATAGGTAGAAGAATACGTATCGGCCTAAACTGAGTAAAAACATTTTTTTATATATTTTTGGGGGATATTTATTATAGCAAAAAGTAAAAAATATTGCATTTTGTTTTTCAAAATTGTCGCTCTATTTTTGTTTATAGCGCAAAAAATAAAAACCGCAGAGGTGATCAAATACCACCAAAAGAAAGCTCTATTTGTGGGGGGAAAAAGGACGCCAATTTTGTTTGGGAGCCACGTCGCACGACCGCGCAATTGTCAGTTAAAGCGACGCAGTGCCGAATCGCAAAAAGAGGCAAGGTCCTTTAGCTGCATTTTGGTCCAGGTCTTAAGTGGTTAAAGACCTGTGTTTTTTTCATCATCCTTATTTGCAGCAGATATCCAGTATACTTGGTCAAGGCACTACTATTCAGTTTCATTTTATACCACTAGGTGGTGCTGTATGGCTACAAATTGAATATTATTATTTCAGCATTTTGTGGTTTTAAGATGGTTAAAATGTGCGTCCTTGTACTAAGAAAGTATGTTTTGTGTGATAAACAGTAAACCAGCACAATGTTTTATTATTTTAGTAAAATGTTGGGGTTTGCAAAATGTCAGAAAATATATTTGCTGCTGCTACCCACTATTTTTCCCCTTTACTTTAACTGATGCTTTCACTTAGCCGTTCGGTCACATAAGGCAATTTTATAGCTGAATGTGAAGCTTGCAGGCAATCATTTTGTTTTAATTTACTTTAAAGTGTTCTGCTTTGGCTCGTATAATGTGAAAGAAATGTAGCTTTTGAAACCGAGCTGGACAAATGGCAGGTAGCCATTGTGCCTGAACATTATAGCTTTTTTGAACCTTTTTTTATTGTTTTCCATAAAAGCAGATATTTTTGGGGTTTGAGATCACTCTTGACTGTCTATGTACCTAATTATTTTTTCCCGAAATACTCTGCAGTATTCATTTTCAACAAGTAGGGTCACATTTGACTCTCGCCTTCCTTTACTGCAGCTTGTGACATCCTCTCATCAGGAGCTCAGGTTTAAATACTGGCCTGTGTAAGCTTCTGCTGCTCTGTTAAAAAAGCGTGTCAGAAACCATGTTTCGAAGCCAGTGCAAAAGAGCCCCAAAGAGTAAGTTTAACCTTTTTGTATTAACATTAAATATGCAATAAAGAGGCCCCAGTAACTTTTTTTCAGAGGGGGGAAAAAATAAATAAAATAAAGGATCCTGTTTACTTAAAACATGTTATTCAGCAGTGTGCTGTATCATTTGGCCACCTGTATAACCTTAAATACCTGGATGATCCTGCCTGGTTCTGCCCTCTCTCCTGTAAACTGACCACGGTTTATCATGGCTTCTGAGCCCTTACACCGTGGTCCGTTTACGTGCCTCCATCCACAGCCCTGCTCTGTCCTCCTCCTCCCCCCTTCTCCCTGCCTTTCAGCTTGAGACACTGCCTGCCCATTCCTTCCTGCTGCTATTAAAGCTATAATCTATTTATCTCATCCCATCTGTTATATAACAGTGTGTCCCAGTGTTTGAGCTAGATGGTAATTTGTACCTTTTATATCAGAGTGTCTCCTGGCGCTCACGTTACCGCTCGTCTCTCTCTTCTCTGTGGCTGACGTCAGTGGGTTTTCTCGGCCCCTCCCGCTGTAGCTGTCAGCCTGGGAGTGGAGAGAGCCGAGGAGTCATGTGAGCACTGGGAGACACTGATATAAGGTACAGATCGGCACCTTTTATATAAAAAAGGGTATGAACAGATTATAGTGGCTTAACAAGCTTTTTAAGGGCTTTGACTCCTATGGAGGATTTGCTGATGCTTTGAAGTACCACTAAAGTGACATGGGGTATTATTTTTGGAGTGAAGCTGAAGCAAAGCAAAAGTAAGGCGTGAGCAGGACTGTAAGCCAACAATTTTATTTAGTGACAGGTTTGGACTGACATTCAGAGAGCTTAAACAAAGCGTTTCCTAAGCCATGTTTTGGAGCAAATGTAAACGAGCCCTTATTCCTGTAGGCCAAAGTGGCTTTGGTGAAGTCTGTCCAAAATACTTTAACCTCCCTGGCGGTATGATTCTTTCAGAAAAAACATGCTGAAAGCGGTACCATTATTTGCAAGGAAATTTGGCGTTTTATATTGTAGGTCTGTCATTTTTAGAAATAACTCACTTAAATCTGACCAAACAAGCTTCTAATAGGCATCCCGGGTATGAAATTTTTTTAAAAACAAAATTATAAATTATAATATAATAAATAATTATAAATCAATATAACAAATAATAATATAATTATAATAAAAATTATTCAATAATGTAATCAAATCAAAATCACTGAAATTTGCTCAGTTGCAGAATTGTTGCTGTCATTATTTTTTTTTTTTTATGACGAATTTCCCCACAAATCGCTATCGCACAATTCTGCAAGTGATTATAATTTATTATCGCTGTTTTTTAGCTGATCTAAAACTATTTTTGACATAAAGGGACACTTTTGGTTGCTATGGACAATCTACAGTTTGCAGGGAGAAAGAAACGTTTTTATTATATAAAATGACATGCATGACACAGGACAGACCACTAGGGACAAGGGGGGTGTGTTTTTTTTACATACAGTACTGTAATCTATAAGATTACAGTATACTGTATGTATAGTGTTTGTTTACTTTTTTGAATTTGGCGCCGTTCTCCGTCCCCGTGCGTCGTAACGTCGCAGGGAACGGAGATCGGCGTCACACGGAGGCACTGTGTGAATCGAGCGAGGTCCTGCTCGCTCACACAGCGCGGTGGCATCGCTGGATCCAGGGACAAGGTAAGTGAAACTCCCTGTACATCCAGCGAGGCGAGCCCGAGTCTGACTCGGGGTTACCGATCCTTGCCCAAAAATCTCACCCCGAGTCAGACTCGGGAACACCGCCCAGGAGGTTAATTGAAAGAGATCCGCCATGTCCTTCCCAGAATCTAGGACTGGAGAACCCTTGGTTATAGCACCTGTATCTAAGGTATAAGTGTGGTGTGCTCTACGTCTGACATGAAACTGTGCATGATAAGCACACTTCTCTTCGCCTTTCACAGCTGTGGCTGAGATAAGAGCGAACTGTGCATTATTTTGTATGTTTGAGGGGAGTGCACTTATTCTTTTGATGCTGATGCTGTGTCTAAATGGTTCCCATCTCATAGATTCTGCACAGGATCTCTCTGTGGAAGTTTTTTGGCCTGATTTCTAGGGAATCACCTTTTGGCCTATAGGAACATCATTTAAATGGTAATTCTGCTTTTGAAATCAAAAAATAAAATGTTACCTATCCACACACTCCCTGCTATTCCCGTCCCCACTTTACCTAATTGTTCTTCAGTAAGTTGTCCGCCACCCACATCTCAGTCCATACACAGCCCTGGAGACTGTATCAGAATTATGTTTGCGCAGTCTTGTGACCACGCTAAACAATCGCAGATATTATTGTAATAATTTTCTGCCCATAACGGAAATGTAAAAAATGCTCTAGTTCATAAGGGATATATAAGCTTGAGAGCTGATTGGTTCTAATTAGGTAACACGTTTTATGTGTGTTCTTTTAATACATTTAGGGCCCTTTCACATGGGTCATGTCCTTTCTGATTGGAAGGGGATCCATGAACAAAGCATGTTTGTGATATCCATGTCTACTCCTTTTTTTTCTGCAGGAGCGTTCTGAGCCCATATTAGGTTTGTATATTAGCTCTAGCCAGATGTAAATGGACTAATGTTTATTTACATGAGACTACCTCATGTCTGTCCTTATGAGGCCCCAGAAAAGGACGCAAATTTTTTGTCTTCATTTCCAGGTCGGATGTCTTATACACGATCATTTTTTGGCATGAAAAAAAACTACGTTTTTAAAAACGTCATTTAACCACTCAAGGACAGAAGGTGTTTTTCAGATTCGGTGTTTACAAGACTAAAACATTTTTTTTTGCTAGAAAATTACTTAAAACCCCCAAACATTATATATATTTTTTTCTAACACCCTAGAGAATAAAATGACGGTCATCGCAATACATTTTGTAACACCGTATTTGCGCAGCGGTCTTACAAGTGCACTTTTTTTTGGAAAAAATTCACTTTTTTTAATAAAAAAATAAGACAACAATAAATTTGGCCCAATTTTTTTATATATTGTGAAAGATAATGTTACGCCGAGTAAAATGATACCCAACATGTCACGCTTTAAAATTGCGCCCGCTCGTGGCATGGCGTCAAACTTTTACCCTTAAAAATCTCGATAGGCGACGTTTAAAAAATTCTATAGGTTGCATTTTTTGAGCTACAGAGTAGCTCTAGGGCTAGATTTATTGCTCTCGCTCTAACGATCGCGGCGATACCTCACTTGTGTGACTTGAACACCGTTTTCATATGCGGGCTCTACTCGCGTATGCGTTCGCTTCTGCGCGCAAGCTCGTCGAGACGGGGCGCTTTAAAAAATGTTTTTTTTTTCTTATTTATTTTTATTGATTTTATTATTTTTTACATTGAAATAATTTTTTTTTTTTTTTATCACTTTTAATCCTATTACAAGGAATGTAAACATCCCTTGTAATAGAAAAAAGCATGACAGGTCCTCTTAAATATGAGATCTGGGGTCAAAAAGACCTCAGATCTCATATTTAGACTTAAATGCAAGAAAAAAAAAAAAAGAAAAATTTGCCATTTAAAAAAATGACAACAAAAAAATTGTCTCTTTAAGACAAAGCTATGAGGACGGGTGGGGGCCATCTTGCCCTCACTCGAGTCCTCACTGAAGAGCCAGCAGCATCCGATCTCGGGAGGGGGGGGGGGGGGCCTCTCCCGCCTCGTTAACGGCGATCTCGCATCGAATCCGCCGCGGAGACCGCCGTTATCGTTTACACGCCCGCCCACAGAAGACATGGATACCTCGGTTGTGGCAGCAACTGCTGCCGTTACCGAGATATCCATCTTTAAAAACAGGACGTATATATACAGTGGGCGGGCGTTAAGTGGTTAAAATGATCGTGTGTGGGCTTCACATCGTTTTTCGGCTTCTGAAAAACAACAAAAGAAAATTCGAACATGCTGCATTTTTTAACATCGTTTTAAAACATGTCGTTTTTCGTGTTGTAAAAAATGATTGTGTGTGTGGGCTAAAACGACGTTTTAAACCCGCGCATGCTCAGAAACAAGTTATGAGACGGGAGCACTCGTTCTGGTAAAACTACCGTTCATAATGGAGAAGGCAACATTCATCACGCTGTAACAGACAGAAAAGCGCGAATCATCTTTTACTAACACGGAATCAGCTAAAGCAGCCCAAAGGCAAATAGAACTTCCCCTTTAGAGTGCCGTCGTACGTGTTGTACGTCACCGCGATTTTTTTCATCATTTTTTAAAAACTATGGTGTGTGGGCAACGTTGTTTTTAATGATGAAGTTGGAAAAACTTCGTTTTTTGGACATGCTGAAAGAAGTTTTTTTTTCATGCCGAAAAATGATCGTGTGTACGTGGCATTACACAGAGCTTCTGATCAGTGGCTCTGAACTGGCTGCGTGAAAGGGCCCTTATTTAGCACCAGCTAGCACTGTGTGAAAAAAACGTTGACTCTCATTTAATACCTTGCTGTGCTAATTTGTCTTGCCATGCTTCCTATGTTTTCTTAAAATTCCCCCACAGAAATGGGAAAGAATTTTATCTTGCTCTTTTGCAGAAGAAAATGTTCTTTAAAGTCAAACCCTGGGAAATCTTTAAGTACCTCTTGCACTTTTAGTGGTTAACTGCTCCTCTCTGTTCGGAGGACTGGGTAAAGCATTTTTACTTAACTAATTCCTCCATTCTCGCACTCCTTGGTGCTCTTAGACCAGGCCTTGCATACTTTTCTCCCTTGCTGTTTGGCAGTCTAGGATCCTCTGACATCATCAAGACGTAGGGCCCATAGCTTTTGCCCTGAATGTGAGGACACCAAGGGGCAATCCACTGCTGAAACGTAGGGGATCACCATCTGCTTTTCCCATTCCCTAGACAGAAATGAACAAGAAACCCTTGCAGTGTAGGCAAACCCCGCTTCTGGGCTGACTTGTAGATTTGTTGGGCTTTACATTTTTGCGTTCTACTGCATCTCTATCGGTGTTTGGGCTATACTTCTGATTAGGCAAAGTCAATATTCAAATTTTATCTTTTTTCAGTCTTTTTTATATGTCTTTTTGTTTTTGTGTTTTGGATAATTTTTTTGATATATACTTCAGATATACTTCATCTTCAGCACACAGATGGATGACAGGCTTTTTGCTTAATGTCTTCTGCTCTCTAATCAAAAATGTTTTTGTCTGCTATGACATGCAGTTTAGTCCAGCGTTGTATTGCTATGTTTAAATTGGTCATAGTGGGGATCATGTTATCCAAAAAGTTGCAGTTTTTTATATTCTCTGTTTATAAAGTATTCTCCCAAGACACTGAATATTATTCTTATGCTGCTTCTTGGCTAAGGAGAGGTGAGCTTTGATTTATTTAATTAGCAGTGATTTCTGATTTTGAAGTCATGATCATTGACTTTTGCTTTGCAGAGAAGTCTGCAGTTCATTGGATGTTTAAAGTTTATAGTCAAAACAATTTATTTATTTATTTTGTTTATAGTGTGGAAATATTAGAACCCCTGTTTTACAGCTATCTGAGGCTGTTATAGTTCCCCTAATTTTTTGTTCTTGGGCCATCTTTACTAGGTAAAGAAGCTAACAGAGGTTGTATCCTTCCCCTACTTAAAGTGGAAGTTCACCCTAAAACTAAAATATCTACATCTACTTGCATTCACAATCCGAAACTAACCTATCTAGCCCCGTAAAGCGAAAATTTGCTGCAGGGTGCACGCTGTGATCACCAAGTCATTGAGACTCGGGTGATCACAGATCCGAGTAAGGGGCTGGTCCCGGCTCCTTACCATGTGATCAGCTGTCAGCCAATGACAGCTGACCACGTGATGTAAACAAAGCTCGGCAATAGTTTATTTTTTCTCCTCCCGCTAACGGCGCTACCAGTGCTGATCAGTGCCGATCATTGCCACCCATCAGTGCCCATCACTGCCACCTATCGGTGCCAATTTTCAGTACCACCTATCAATGCCCTTCAGTGTTGCCTCTCAGTGCCCACCAGTGCCGCCTTATCAGTGCAGCCTCATCAGCGCGCATCATTTTTTTTTTAATTATACCATTTTATTGTTGTTTGCATATATAAATTACACAAATTAGTGCACCAACGTGCGTACATTTAACATAATACATACACAAGCAAGCCTTTTGCCCCTCACCCTCCCCCTACCCCTGAGTCGTTGTAATTGAGTAAAAAAGCCTCCTGGATTCCAAATTTTCTTCCCTTGTATCTACCCTCCCCACCCCTCCACCCCTCGCCCACCCCTCCACCCTCCCATCGCACCATGGACCAGTTTTTTAAATTAATTTGATTTGCTTCATTGGATAAGTCCTCCCCATAAAGGGACGTCCAGTAGCGGATTAAAGCATGTGTTGATTTAAGTTGAGTTTAAAAAAAGCCCTCTTCTTATATAGAGCATCCCATTATGTCTAGCCAAGGTTTCCACATCCTAACAAACTTTCTATAATTGCCCTGTCTAATGAGTGTCACTCTCTCGCTCCAGATCATTGTATTGATGGTTTCAACCCATGATTTAACAGTGGGTGGAATCTGGGCCTGCCACCTCCACGCAATTAACTTCCTTGCCTGGAAGAGGCATCTCAGCACCACCTCAAGGGTCCCAGCAGGCACTCTATCCTCGTCAATACTGCCTAATAGGCATGTCTTTGACTCGGCTTCCAAATTCATTTTGAAAGTTTTATTTATTATATCTATCACCTCCTCCCAGTATCTGAATAGCTTAGGGCATTTCCACATCATGTGGATAAGGTTGCCTGTCGCTCTGCACCTAGGGCATTCATCAGTTCTTCTCCACCCGAGATTAAACATTCTCTTGGGGGTATAGTATACTCTGTGCAAGAGGAACAGGTGTGACACTTTCTGGGATGGAGAGATCGAGACCAATACCCCCCTCCTCAGAATCGCACTCCACTGTTCCGTAGACATTTGCCATAAGTCTCTCTCCCATCCTGTCCTGCTCTTGATGGGGCCTGCCCTGCTTATTGTTTTATTCAAATAGTTTTTATTGTGGTTTTCAAAGTACAATATATTCAGTACAATAACAAAGTGTAAAATATGCCATAGAAAAGAATGACAGCGTATCTATGATGGACATTAGGCAAGTACTATGAGTGTGCTAAGGTGCATCAGATTTGATTCGGTATAACTATAGTACTATAGTAACATCGGAAAGAACAAAAAAACATTCCAGGAGGGAGGGTCATGGTGTTAACACAGTATGCGTAACTTCAAGAGCATAACACAGAGGGAGGGGGAGGCAGGGGAAATAGGGGGTAGGTGAGGTCCTGTCAAGGGGAGCGGGGAGGAAGGGGGGGGGAAGAGCACCAGTAAGGATTGTAACATAGATCAAAAGTGTATTACTTGGCGTATGTGTTTGTGTACCAAGTAGTCCAAGGTTTCCAGAGGGCGAGCAGTTTAGAGTAAGTGGGTTTCCCCCGAGCTAGGACTGTTTCATATGTGTAGTGGGTCTGTACTAGGTTAATGACTTCCGTGAGTGTGGGGGTATCTTTTGTTTTCCATTTCCTAGCAATCAGTAGTTTCGTCGCTAAGAAAACGTGTGTGGTCACTAGTCGGTGGGTTGGTGGTAGGTCTTCGATAGTTAGATTGAGGACGGCTAGGTGTGAAGATAGAAGTATGGGGGAACGAAAGATGTCCCGCAAGGTCGTCTCAACTGCCGACCAAAGTGGTCGTACGAGTGGACATGTCCAAAAGATGTGTAGGAGCGTACCAGGCAGGCCACATTCTCTCCAGCACATGTCAGAGGCATGTGTATAACATTTGGCTATCCTGTGGGGTGTCATGTACCATCTCATTAGTATTTTTTGGGTTAGCTCCCACTGGGAGGTACAAGAGGTGTATTTATAAACGGACTTAATTGCCGTTTGCCACTGCTCATCAGTAAAGAGAGTCTGGACATCAGTTTCCCAATCGTCCAGGGGTTTAGTTTTATGGAATAAGGTCTTGTCCTGGAAAGTGGAGTATAATATGGAGGTACCCCTAGGTTTACTAACGTCATTTAGGAAGTAGTTCCAGATGTGAATCGGTAACGAGCCTTCTAGAGAAGGGTTTGCCGCTAGGCACTTTTGTATTCTATAGTATGTGAAATAATCCCTGGTGGGAGCGAGGAACTGTTGTTGTAGTTGTAGAAAAGAAGTAGTAGCCACAAGGGAGCGTAAGTCAGATGTGGAGTTTACTTGGTCTGCAAGCCAAGTCGGGATGGTCAGGTCAGGTGATAGCAGTTCCAATGTTTCTAGTGGGACCGGTATTGGCTTGGTCGGACGGTTCGTCCATCGGGTGTTGTGAAGGATTTTCCATGCCTTAACAGAGGCTTGGACGGTGGGAGAATAGAGTGTCAATGGTGCATTTTTTGTGGTCATGCTAAACAGCCATCTGGCTAGGTTAGGTTCCGGTGTCGCGGTGTTTTCTATATCTCCCCATAGTGTAGATGGCGAAGAGGAGAACCAGTCCCTCATTTGGGAGAGGATCGAGGCTAGATAGTAGTCCCTGATATCTACGTGGCCCATCCCTCCCACTGACCTGTGTTTAATGAGTTTAGAGTGGCCACATCGGGATTTTTTCCCTTGCCATACAAATTGTGTTAAAATGGACTGTAGAGAATTGAGATAGGAGCGTGAGAGAGGCACGGGCAATGTGCGGAAGATGTATAGCAGCCTGGGGAGTAGCATCATTTTGAATGCCGCAAGGCGGCCTGCCCATGAGAATTCGTGTTTAGAGAGGTTGTTAGTTTCTTTGATCAGTATTTGCTTAATGGTAGTGTAGTTATGCTTTGAGGTATCTTTTAGCGACTTATATAGTGTTACACCCAGGTATGTTATGCCATCGTCTGCCCAGGAGTAAGGATAAGTGTGTCTGAGTAAGTTACTAGTAATTGCGTCCAAGCCCAGGTCTAGAATATGAGATTTTTGTTCATTAACCAACCTTGTAGTACGAAACAGCACTAAATTTCTGTAGCAGCAGTTGTACCGAAGCCAGGGAGGATATTGGGTCTGTGATCATTAGTATCACGTCGTCCGCGAATAAATTGATTTTGTGGTCTTTGATGCCGAATCGGAAGCCCGCTATACCTGGGTGGGACCTGACATGTTCCGCGAGCGGTTCCATGACCAGGTTGAATATGAGCGGGGACAAAGGGCAGCCTTGGCGGGTGCCATTGGTTATGGAGAATGGTCGTGAAAGCATCTCCGAGGTATATACTTGGGCCGAGGGGGAAGAGTATAGCGCCAATATGGCCGACAGTATGTGGCCCTGAAATCCGAATTTAATGAGAGTCGCTTTCATATAGTCCCAATGGACTCTGTCGAACGCCTTCTCTGCATCCAGAGAAAGGAGCAGAGAAGGCGTTCGGGTGGATCCAGCACCATGTATGATGTTGAGAATCCTGCGGGTAGCGTCATATGTTTGCCTCCCCTTCGTGAAGCCCGACTGGTCTTTGTGAATGAGCAGGGGCATCAAGTTAATCAGCCGGTTGGCTATGAGTTTGGCATAAATCTTGGTATCTATATTGAGCAATGATATAGGGCAAAAGTTCTGCGCGTGGGTGGGTTCCTTGCCTGGCTTCGGTAGTGTAATAATCAAGGCGGATAGCATTTCAGGAGGGAGAGAGGAGGACGAGGCAGCGTCATTGCAGACATTCGAGAGGAAGGGCGCTAGTGTTTGTCCAAAGAGTTTGTAGTACTCACTAGTGAGTCCATCTGGGCTCGGGGACTTGTTAGAGGGTAGTTTCGAAATGGTTTCCAGAAGTTCTGGAGGAGTAAACGGGGTGTTCAATGTCAAGAGCTGGTCGCTGGACAATCTGGGAAGGTTAATGTGCTCTAGAAATGCTGAAATGTCTTGGGGGGAGGGCTGCGGAACAGAGGAGTCGTCTTTCAGGTTATAGAGGGTATTGTAATAGTGGCGGAAAGCCTCGGCGATGGCCGAGGGGTCTACTAGTTTTTGTTTGGAGGCAGGGTGATATATATGGGCGATTTTGGTTTTGGCATAATGCCCTTTGATCCTAGCAGCCATGGCTTTACCGGCTTTATTGCCCGTGGAGTAATGTTTAGCCCCGAAACGTGTGTGGGCTTTCTCATAGGAGTCTAAGAGATGGGACCTCAGCTCCTGTCTAAGGAGACCTAATTTATGTTTAAGGGCCCTGTCAGGATGAGTTTGGTTCAAGTTTTCTAGTGATTTGATTTCTGCTGTCAGGGAGTTTAGACGTTGTGTTCTCCTCCTCCTCTCTCTAGCTCCAATCTGGATTAGAATCCCTCGTACGAATGCCTTATGGGCATTCCATAAAACAGAGTTATCGGCAACAGAACCAGTATTTAATTCAAAAAATTCTTCTAAACTTGTCCTGATATAATCTGAATAAAGCGGAGAGTTCATGAGAGCTGAATTAGCCCTCCAAATTCTTGTAGCAGAGGCAGATGGAGAGTCATTTGTATTTAGGGTAATAGGTGCGTGGTCTGACCACGTGATGGTACCTATCTCAGATGCGGAGGCAGTGGGCAGGGTCCACTTGTCAACCAAAAAGTAGTCAATTTGAGTGTAGGAGTTATGGCAGGGAGAGAAAAATGAATAGTCTCTTTCGGTGGTGTGGTGGCAACGCCACACATCGTACAGGTCATGTGAGCGTATGAAAGCGCCCATAGGCGATGCTGTTCTGTTAAGTCTGGAAGAGGCATCGATTGAATTGTCTGGTACAATGTTGAAGTCACCGCAGATGACCAGGCGGCCTTGTTTAAAGCGGTCTATTTTTTTCATCAGCTTGGTCAAGAAGTGAATTTGGCCTTTGTTTGGTGCGTACACCGACACAATGGTGTGTCTGACACCATTCAGAGAGCAGTCCAGTGCTAAGAATCTGCCATTGGGATCAGTGAGAGTATTGTGAATGACTAGAGATACCGTGGTCTTGAAGGCCATCAGTATGCCATTTTTTTTGTCAGGTCCCGAGGCTTTGAGTATGGTAGGAAAGTTCTTGTTCGTGCATTTGGGTTCAGCAGTGAGTTGAAAATGCGTTTCTTGTACACAGAGGATATCACATTTGGAGTCTTAGGCTGTTTTCCATAGAGATGCCCTTTTGGCCGGGTGGTTCAGGCCCTTTACATTTAGTGACAGGAATTTCGGCATCGTGGAAACAAAAAGGTGTGGTGCGTAAATGGAAGAGGTAGTACTCACAGTTCGTGTGGCTCTGGATCAGGGCCTGGTAGGAGCTCGCAAGTCCTTAGGTTCTGGAGGGTACGACGGTAGGTTCTTCAGTGGAGGCTGTGTAGTGTTAGAGAGGTGCTCTTCCGGAACAGGATAGGTGGGGGGAAGAAGAGGACAACAGTTATTGCAATAGAACGGATATGCAATGGGATCAGGTAAGGAAATGAGGGGAGGGAGCAATAAACACAAACAAGGATCAGTGGTATACCAGCAGAACCACTGAGCGAAGCTGGAGGGTAAAAGTTTGTAAACTAGCTGCAACGAGCAGGCACCGGACCGGAGTGCTTAGTGAAAGTAAAGACAGGGTAGCACTGCAACATGGTCATTTGATCCCATCGGAGTGAGGGCATTTCATGGGAGGCAGTTGTTTTCCTGCAGTGGGTGCGTGGGGTGATGGCATCCCTTGTAAGCAGGCGTATTCCCTCCTCAACTGTGTGTATGGCATGTTTCACTCCATTTTTGGTCACTAGTAGTTTGGTCGAGAACCCCCATTGGTAGGGTATTTTATGATTGATGAGCGGCTTGGTGATGGTTTGTAGCTGCCGGCGTTGTTGCCTAGTGTATTGGGAAATGTCCGCATAGAGTTGCAGCTTGGAGTATGGTGGCGGTAGGCGGTCCAGGCGTCTGTTTTTGGATAGGAGCATGTCCTTGGTGTGGAAAAAATGTATTTTCATTAGTGTGTCGCGGGGGACTTCTGCCGGTAGGTGGGGGGGTTTTGGCAGGCGGTGTATGCGGTCTATTATTGTTTCCACAGGAGGAAGGTCAGGCAATAAGGTGGAAATCATTTCTCTAGCATAGGCATTGAGATCCGCTGGGATGATCGATTCGGGTATACCGCGAATCTTGACGTTATTACGTCTCGACCTGTCCTCGAGGTCCGCCATTTTGGCCCGTACCCACTGTTGCTCATCTCTAACATGGTCGTGGGCGTCCACTAGGTCATTTACTGTGTCTGTCATGGCGCTCATCTGACTTTCAATATGCCCCATCCTGTTTCCTATGTATCCCATCTCCAGCTTAAAGGCAGCAAACATAGAGGAAATGTCACTGTGCAGTGAGCTATGCAGTGAGGTGAGCATTTCCTTCAGCTGTGTGTCCACGACAGGCTGGTCTGACGTGGGGAAGGCCGCAATAGGGGATGGTGCGGGAGGTAGTGAGGGGAGAGCGTCCTGAGCAGGCCTTACCTCAGAGGCCTGTATGCCTGAGTCAAGCTGCATCCGCGCCTTCGCCGGGCTGTTGGAGGTGGACGGAGGCCCAAGAGCAGTGGAGGGATCCGGGGATGGGATGTGCGGCTGGGTGAACAAGTCCTCCTCATCAGGCAGGTCAGTATATGCTCGATCGCCGCGCGGGGAGTGGTCGCGGGTGCCATCTTGGATATGGCCTCCGGGCGCTGAGGAGAAGAAGTCGGTTAGTTTCCGAGGGGCCCGGTACTCCTTTCTCTTGCGGGAGGTTCCTGTTTGGTTCCCCACTGTGTGGGGGTCTTGGTGGTGCATTTCTGTGCTCGGGACAGTGCCGTTAGCGGGTCAAATCTCCGGTCCGTGCGGGAGCTGAGGGATCAGCCGTCCATTCAGCTCGCTGGCTAGCCACGCCCCCCCCCCGCTTATTGTTTTAGCTCCTATTCTGGAATACAGTTCGGAGATCAGGCCTTTAGTTGTTTTTGAAGAGGTTATTTTCAGGAGAGTAGGAGCCGAAGACCATACAATGGGTTGTGACCCAAACTGGGCTTGGATGCCATGCCGGATCTGGAGGTATCTATAAAATGTTTTATTTGCTATATTGAATTCCTGTCGCAGGTCTGCAAATGATTTCATATGTTCTCCCTCATATAATTGGCTTAAGCGGTTTATCCCTTGTCTCTCCCATTCCTTACATCTCTCAATGTCTTTTAATTCCTTTAAATTTTGGTTGCACCAGAGAGGGGCAAACGTTGTTATTCCCTCATAGCCCAGCAGTGTTTTTGTTATTTGCCATACTTTAAGGATAAGTTTTATGGTTGGACATTTATGAGAAAACGAGCCAGCCTCGAGTGCCTCCAATATTGTCCTATGTGGTGCCCCTATTAGCATCAATGTCCCAGGATTCCCGTCTCCCTCCAGTCCGCAATTCACGATATGTTGTAGCTGCGAAGCTAGGAAGTATGTTTTCGGTGTGGAACTGCCATTCCCCCCTCTTTAGCTGGTAGCTGCATGGTCTGGAGACAAATCCGGGCTTGTCCCTTCTTCCAGATTAAATCTCTAAAGATGGATTCTATCCTTTTAAACCATTTTTGGTCTATCCAAACTGGGGAGTTGTGGAGTATATAAAGTAGCTGGGGCAGCCATAACATCTTTATTAAATTGCATCGCCCCGCTATAGATAATGGTAGTTTACACCAGATGTCTCTTTTGTGTTCCCATTTATCCAAGAGGGGGATTAAGTTATTTGGAACAAAGCTATTGATGTCCCTCGTGATCCATATTCCAAGGTATTTCATCTTTGTTTCTACTTTTAACTGAGGAATATCGTGGGGTATCTGGACGCCGGGGGAATCAATTGGCAGTAATGATGACTTTTCCCAATTAATGACCAGCCCGGAGCATAGCCCAAACTCGCCCACCGTTTTGATTACGTTCTTTAACGATGCTCCGGTGTCTCCCAGAAAAAACAGGACATCGTCCGCAAACAATGCGATCTTATCCTCTATGGCTAGTCTGCGGAACCCCTGTATATCTTCTGATTTTCTGATCTTGATGGCCAATGGTTCCATCGCCAGCGCGAACAGAAGGGGGGAAAGGGGACAGCCTTGTCGAGTACCTCTCTCTAACTGGAAGGCTTCACAAAATTCGTTATTGATTTTAATTCTAGCTCTTGGCTGGTTATATAGCAGCTTCACCCAACCGATAAACCTAGGGCCAAACCCGAATTTCTCTAAAGCCTGCCATAGGTAGTCCCATTCCAAACTGTCGAAAGCCTTGGCGGCATCCAAAGCTAAAACCGCTCTGGAACCCACCCCTTCTGTTGGAATTTGCATATTCAGGAACACTCTCCTGATATTAATACTGGTTGACCTATTTGGGATGAAGCCAGATTGATCAGGGTGTATGAGCTGCAACAGCATCTAGATACCCACAATCTACTGGATCCATTACAATCAGGCTTCCGTCCCGGACACGGGACAGAAACGGCCTTACTCAAAATATGGGACGATGCCCTCGAGGCCGCAGACGAAGGAGAATCTTGTCTCCTGGTTCTGCTGGACCTAAGCGCAGCCTTTGACACGGTAGACCACAAACTGTTACTGATGCGACTAGCCAAGGTAGCAGAAGTCGCAGAAGGTGATTTACCATGGTTTTCTTCCTTTCTTGAAAACCGATCACAAACAGTTAAATTGGGTTGTTTCACGTCGGAAAAGCGCACGGTGTCATGTGGAGTCCCCCAAGGATCCCCCCTGTCACCGGTGCTTTTCAACATCTATCTTCGCCCTCTCTTTGATATTATCAGTAGCCAAGAACTACTCTATCACTCTTATGCAGACGATACGCAACTGTATTTTCGCATCTGCAACAAAAAGGATCATCATCTCAGTTTAGAGAAATGTCTCTCTTTGATAGAAAACTGGATGACTAAGAGTTATCTTAAACTCAACAGTTCAAAAACAGAACTCCTTATGTTTCACGCCAGCCGAAAGAGTCAACTGGCAACAACCTGGACACCCCCGCCCATTCTGGGCCAAATCATCACCCCTAGCTCCAAAGTCAAAAGTCTCGGGGTCATCTTCGACACCTTCATGACAATGGACGCACAAATAGGGTCAGTAGTCAGCGGAGCGCACCATCTGTTGCGCCTACTACGCAGACTTATTCCATTTATCCCCAAAGAAGACGTAGCAGTCGTGGTGGGAACAATCGTGAATTCCAGACTGGACTATGCTAACGCCCTGTACCTCGGACTCCCAAAGTACCAAATCTCCCGTCTGCAAGTCGTTCAGAATACGGCCGCCAGACTGGTGACTGGGAAAAAAAAATGGGAATCAATCTCACCTTCGTTGAGAACCCTTCACTGGCTGCCAGTAAAAGACAGAATTGCATTTAAAGCACTCTGCCTGACACATAAGTGCATCCATGGGAAGGCTCCGCAATATCTTTGCGACAAGATAGAACCTCACAATTCGAATCGCGTTCTGCGATCCACCGACCAAAATCTGGTCAGGGTACCAAAAACCAAATACAAGTCCAAAGGAGAAAGAAGGTTTGCTTTTCAGGGTCCTAGACTATGGAACGCTTTACCAACCAGCATTCGGTTGGAGGAAAACCACCTGACTTTCAGAAGACGGATCAAAACTCTGCTCTTTTGATGTCATGAGACACGAACAACTAGCGCCCAGAAGCGATTCAGTTCGCATGCGCCGCGCTTTATAAGTTTTTCATTCATTCATTCATTCATGAGCGTTTGGATATTCCGATTTAGCCGGGTTGCTAAGACTTTAGCCAAGATCTTGGCGTCCGTACATAGTAGTGAGATGGGACGATATGATGAGGCCTCAGTTGGATCCTTCCCCTCCTTATGTAGGACAATAATAGTGGCTTCTAACATGGAGGTTGGGAGTGCTCCGTGAATCAGTGCCCAATTTAGTGTATTGAGAAGTTCTGGTAACAGAATATCCCCGTATCTTTTGTAGATCTCTATGGGCATCCCATCTGGACCAGGTGACTTTTGAGTTGACATCCCCGCTACTGCCTGTTTTAGTTCAGATATAGTGATTGGAGCCTCCAATGAGCGCGCATCATTAAAGGAGAAAAATCACACGTTAACAAAATTTTATAACAAAATATAAACCGGTTTTGTATTTTTTTTTTTTATTCGGTCTTTTTTTTAAAAAATTAACAAACGAAAGCTCTATTTGTGGGAAAAATTATAAAAATTTAATTTGGGTACAGTGTTGTATGACTATGTGATGGGTCTGTTTTATATTTTAATTTGATTTATTACTCTCACATCATGTTATTATCAAACCTTTAGATTTAATTTTTGTAGAAAAACTTTTGTATCCCATCCACCTAGGCTTAGTTAAATATTATGGCAGCTGTATGCCAAATAACGTCATCTTAATTGCCTTTTCTCTCAATAAGGGTTTATTATATAAATGTAAAATTACAAAATTGTTATCTATAACCTGAATTTAATTTCCAACCAAAGGTTGTTTTAAACCAATTATACCATAACTATATTATTATTATTATTATTATTATTATTATGTTAACCTCATATCAGAAATTAATATGCAAGTGATGATCTCAATATCGCACCCTAATTCTAATATATCTCCACAGATATAACTCCTAAGGAGGCTATTTTACTTAATTTCCCTTTTTTTTTAATGCACTGTTTAAACTATCTCATAATACATGTTTAAATGTAACCTTCATTTTAGCATGTTTGGAAAACGGATACAAAATAATTGTGATTGCATTGTTTAACATTAGATTAATTAACTCTCCAAATGTTGCTATGATATACTGTACATATGGTCATATCATGGGTGTCCTAGCCACTTATGTCTCATCCCAGCACATTCTTTTATAAGACAAAGAAAGGAGAGGGGGTCTGCACAGAGCTAACGTGACACACCCACAAGATGTAGAACTAAAGGATTCAGAATTCACACACATACACGATTATCTCTAAAATCGCTTACATTTTTTCCCATTTGTACACAACACATTCTATCACTTTGTTTTAACGCTCTCTTTTTAATATTTCCCTGTATAAATTAGTTTTACCTCCCTAAATTCTGCTTTCCTTATTTTTTTTTCTGATATCCCTTGCATCCCATATATTGTAATCCCATACTAAACATACTGTAGCTTCTATGATCAGTTGGGCCATCATAGTGCTCATCCCATCTTCCCTCTCTGACAACACATAAAGTATTCTGTTTCGACCAAACTAGTTGTAGTGACTGACCCTAAATTCACCCCACAACTTAACATCAAAATGTCCCTTTCTGTCTACTTTTATTCGTCTGTCATCCTTAATCCATCCTGTTCACATAGATCGCTGTTCCTCTAGCTGTTTAATCTGCATAATTCTTAGTCCCTGTGGACATTGGTAACCCTGTTACCCATTGGGGATCAATGTCCAGTCTAACCATTTATCTAGGGGCTCAGTATAGGCAGAACCGCACATTAGGTTCATATATTTTATAGTGCTCCTGTTGCACTTGGCATTTTTGAGTGTCTCTTATTTTTCTTTCCCTTAATTTAATGGCCATAATTTTCTCTTCTCTACTTGTGCCTATACCTTCTTGCCTCTAAACTACTTTCATCTAGCACATGTGTACTACATATACCTGTGAACAGCACTATTCTTCCTTTTCTTATCTATAACACCAATCAATTACAGTTCGATTAAGGGGAATAAAAAAGGGAACCTTTGTCCTGTAAATGCCTTACCAATCTAGAAAGCCCGATAACTCAAATGCAAGCAAAGGGCTTACCTCAGCTGGCTGATTTATCAGAAATTCCTTTAGTCTCCAGCTCCTCATTTTGGATTCTCAGGGTTACCTGTAAACCCCCTCCTGGCTGGCTCGCCATCTGTTCTGGATATTTTATAGATGGGCAGCTCCTATCCTCATATTAATTAGTGGTTCCAAAATAACTAATGCAGTGGGGAACAGACATAAAAGATTCACAGCATCTTTTCAAAAACGGTTCTGCTTTATTATGACTCAATTGAAGGTGTTTATACACTTGATGACTTGGGTATCACAATATTACAATTGTACGTTTATGGTAACAAGGGGCGTAACATAGGCAAATTGTAATCATAACGCAAAAAAAAAAATGCAAACATGTTATGAAAACATAATTAGTGCCGTGTGCATAATGAGTTCAGTTTGCAATACTTAAAAATAGAATACAATTTTATACAGAACTTACAGATTTCTTTTATAGTCATGTCTTTAATTTGTTGGGCGATGCCTTTTAGAATAATTTACTGGGCTCACCCTAAGTTGTTTGTTTTCATCAATGTGTATATGTGTTTAAAGAGTGTTAATTTTTGGGAAATTTGAAGTACTGGTGCCGTAGCTGTAGCAGAAACCACAACAAAACTTGTCAAGTTCATGAAGCCAAGCAGTGTTAATTTTGTCAATGAAAATATTTTCGTTGACTAAAATATGGCTAAAACAATTCGGATGTCTAAAACTAAAATGCCATTTAACTCAAGACTATGACTAAAACGAGATAAAAAT